>NW_021319019.1:26170-79505 GCF_001605985.2 Dendrobium catenatum | reverse complement strand
GGACGATAAAGTCGGCTACTTGCAATTAATGAGCTCCTTGAGAGCTCTTCTATTTAAGAGCTCTTGTTCAAACGTTTTTTTTTTAAAGACTTTTGGCTGCTGCCTTGACCTGAGAAGACCTTGAGGAGAGAAAGAGAGAGAGGGAGAGAGAGAGGATCTTGTGAGGGGATTCACAAGGGTTGCTCAAGGATCGCTCTGCTTGTCTTTCGTCTGGAGTTTCTCGTCCGTGGAAGGGTCGGTAGAGGTAAGGAGTTTGCTTTTGGTTGTGGTTCTCTGCCAGCTTCAGGAGGAAGCAAAAGGAGGTAAGTTCTCTGCCTTGCTAGGGTGGCAAAAAGGAGTTTCTTGTGAGGGTTTCTCCGCCTAGCCGTTGGGGCTAAAGGAGAGTCACGTTTGGTAGTGCAAAACTTGGAGGGTGCCTCCAAGGAGTGGACGTAGGTCGAGTCGACCGAACCACTATAAATCTTGTGTTCTTATTTTTGCTTCCGCACTTTCTAATTCCGCATTAATTTCTTCTGGTGTGATTTGGTTTGTGATTTTCTTTCTTTGTGAAAAAAGTTTTTAAATACCAATTCACCCCCCTCTTGGTTAGCTTGGGACTAAGTTCATAGGGCTTAACATCCCGAACGAACTTTCAGCTTGTTCTCCTCCTTAGAGCTTAATGAGTAACTTTTATGAAGGACCTACAACTAGAGGTTACCCAGATTGAAAGTTGGAATGTCTGGAAGGATGAAGCAATATGTGAATTTAGGTCTCCTCGTCAATAGGCTTTCAATGGCTAGAAGGAGTGGGAAAGTAAGGGATAATTCTCTGGGAGTGAAATGGAAGCAATGGAGGCTCTGGGAAACTCTCAAGAGAGAATCAAGCTTAAATCTAATTTTTTGATTATTTTGCCCTATTCCATAAGATAAGGTTTGAATGGTGGTCTAACATGGATTGGAACATTTTCTTGGATGTTTGCCATGTGTTTAATGCAAGTAGGAAGGAGTTGGCCAGGAAAGGATAGGATGACTTGGAAAGTAAATTTTGACATTTTGTAAAGAGGGGACCACTTGAGTTGGCTTAGGTAGAACCAAGGGTTTTTGTTGGGTTTAAGAATGATTAGGAAGATTTTATAATTGAGTTAAATATTTTAAACCAGCAGGTTTTGAAGGATTTAGCAAGTTTGAAAGAATTTGACCATTTTTACAATTTAAGAATTTTTGAAATTTTAGTTAATTTGATCGCTTTGATTGGTCAAATTTGGTCAAGCTGACTAGGATATACTATCGGTGTCTCTAGAAGCTATTTGGATTGAATGCATAAGGTTTGATGCATTGGGTTTGGAATTTGAATTTGAATGAGTTTTGACCATTTTGAGTAAGCTGACCAAGTTAACTTGGTAAAAGCAGGTCTCTCATAGTCTTAACTAATCAAAAGTAAGAAAAGATTTAGATTTAAAAGTTTAATGGATTTAATTCATGTAAATTTGAATGATTGACCTAAATCAACTAGGTTTGACCAATTTTAGATAGATTCAGCTATTGATTAAGCCAAATTGACCAAATATGTTTAATCTATGAGGAGGTGAGTTTTAAATGAAAGTTAAAAGTTTGCGAGAGTTATTAAACCTTTATGAACTAGCCCGAGGCTAACTAAGAGTGGGAGGGGAGTGAATTGGTTATTTAAAAAACTTCTTAAGGAAAAAGAAAATCATTTGAAATTTGTTTGAATATTTTAAAACAAAGAATTGTATCCCATAATGCAGAATTAAAACCACTTTCACAACAACTAAAATCAGATATTTCAAACACATAATAAATCACAAAAAATATATAAAAATTAAATGTTAAAAGGTAATTAGAAAGAACCCCCCAAAATTATAGTGGTTTTGTCAATTTAACCTACATCCACACCCTAAAAACCTCCTTCTTAGGTATTGCCCTAAAAGTATTGTATCTCTTTTTGGCCCCACGGTAAGACGGAGAAGCCCTTAAAAAACCTTTCAACCGACCAGGTGAGGTATAGTATCTTGAATCCTTTTACTCTCTCCTAGAGTAGGTAGAGAACCTAGAAATCTTTTTAATCCGTCTTGGAATAGGTAGATAACACAATAAAAACTAATTAAAACTAGAACAGTGGTGGTTCCTGATCATGAGGTGGTGGTGGAGGTGGTTAGAAATACTGGCTAAAGCATTCATATTGCTAGTGGATGGAGGTGAATTATTATTTGATATTTCTAAATTACTCCCTAAACAAACCTATATCATTATCATATTGTGTTTGTTGTTGATCCATGCGAGTCTCAAGTCTATCAAACCGCTTAATTAACTCCTCGTATGGGTAGTGGTAAGGAGGTGGTGCAGGTGCAGGATCAGTTGTAGGGGCAGCATACCCTTCTTCATCAAATAGAGGGTCTTCTGGCTCCTGTTCCTTATGAAAAAGTATATGGAAGGAGGCATTCGAGAAGAAGATAGGAGTGTGATTAAGAGGAGTAGGATATGTGATGTTGAAGTTTTTATCCAAGATATACCCAATCACTTGTCCTAGAGCAATGTTTTACTTTCTCCTAGAGGTTGGGAGTCGAATATAAGTGAAGTTTTGGATGTAATCAATTAGCATTTGGGCTTAAACCATTTGGGTGTTTGACATTATGAATTAGGTGATAATTGACAGTGGGGGAGTGATGTTTATATGGCCTCCAGATTTAGGGATGATAGATGTTCTCAGAATGTGCTAGATAACCCTGGCATTTTGATTTAGAGTGTGAACCAAGGGTTGGTGGTAGTTAAGAATATCATTTCTTAGTAGGAGAATTACAACACTCTAGACAAAATTGGATCAAGAGATCATAGCAAGGTGTTTGTTTCCTTGTGTGTTTAACTAAAGATGGATTCATATGTCATCCTTGGTTATTATAACTTTTTAATAACAAACATGGGAAGAAATTACAGAGGCAACCCCACTTATCCTAAGATTTGCAAGGAACTTGTATACGATTTCAGAGTGGAAAGGATAGGCAAAAGTCAAACGAAATTGAAGTGCAGTGGAATTGAAGAGGTTCATTACCAGAAAGTTTAAGGCCTGTTGATTAAGAAGCCTGAAAGGTGTGATCTTGGCTTCTTTGAATTTGTGATATGCAGCTTCATTAGAAGCCTTCAGAAATCGATCATCGATAGGTTTTGAGAGGAGGAAGCACCCCCAGGTTTGGCAATTATGCTTTCCACCACCAGCCGTTGCACATAATGGGATTATAAGGAGGATTAGAAGGATTATGTGAAGAATTTGAATGAATTAGGACTATTTAAATGGAATTTTAGTGGATCATACATTACAATTGTGAGATTATATGGGACAATCGAGAGAAATTAATTCAGTTAAATGATTAATCAAAAAGGTCGTCTAATTATACAGTAAGATCAAACATCATACAGGATGATTAGAGATAGAGAGATCATCCTGAGGAGTCAGGCAATATGACCTTTGACCAAAAGGTTCATACAATACAAACTGGTGTTTGTACAATACGATCAATAATAAATGTCATAACAACTCGAGTGAATTTGTATAGAGACACGTGTACTATCTAGAGGCATATATATTGTCTAGATGAACATGTGTTCATATATTACAATTATCAATCATAGATATAATCTGGACCATCCATTAAGATAATGGCTATGATCAAGGAAGTGTTGTGCAGATCATATAGTACAAATATGGCTTGTTCAATATGATAGAAGATGAAATTTTTTATTTGTAGGAAAGACAATGAGGTTAAGTGAAGTGGTTTATGAGATGACCAGGACATAATCATAAAACATAATATTGCAACTATCTCGAGACAATCTATTGTATGAATTTCATTATCATTTGTGAATGACTTGTACTTGTAGGAGTTTGGCATGTTGGCTCGCAAGCTCATGTTTGAATACTTGTTCATTACAAGTTTCTTATAGTTTCGTAATGTTTCTTGTAAGCACATTACCCATATATTACAATTATTACTGATTGTTGCTTGGGAATGTGTCATGTCTAATATCACAAGTCAATTATCATGACCCCAAAAAGTTTCTATGTCATGACTTTGAAGTCAAGCCATGTCTTTCAAGCTCTTCTTATCACTCGTAAACAAATGATACTTGTAATGTTTATTTTTAAAAGAAAATTGCAATTTGTATGATGTACTTGATATTAAACCCCTTAATATTCTCATTCTAATCGAGGTGATCATCACAAGTCAATTATTGTTATTTAAAAAGAAAATCCATGTCAAAGCTTGTAATTCATATTCATTGCTTACTTGTTCATTTCCTCTTGATTTTATCATTCTTATAATTCATGAACTTCATTTTCAAATGTTAGGATTTTGGCTCAAGTTCTTATTGATCTTTTCAAGTTATGTTCAAGCCCCCTGTTATCCAACTCAAGTCTTTCCTTGAGTTCAAATGTTCAAGTCATGTCCAAGGCGAGTTCAAGTTCATGCTAACATTTGTCCAAGTCAGGCCCCTTGTCCACTGGAAAAGTTGGCAGCCTCCCCACATCTCCCCTATTTAGGGGAAACTATAGGAAACTAGGCCTCCCGCCACTCTAGAGAAAAGTGTGTACGGTACGTGTCGGGTGACAACGCAGCAAAAAAGTCTTCAATCCCATCACGCCAAAGAATGGCGTATATGGTTCCTCGGGCACCTGTTTCAAAAACACAGTATTTTTTCTTTTTTGTCCCCGCCATGGTAGAGAAAAGCCTGTATGAGTGGTTTTCCGGTGCGCCGCTAATACCGAATGCAGGAGATTTGAGTTTGAAAAATTTATACCTTTGCAAAGGTCGGCGGGGTGGGAGCGACAAACTATGCAAAACACACTAAATTTCCTTTACTCTCTTTTTTCATTTTTTTTATATATGTAAACACATATGCACATGTATATATAATTGAAACTAAGGATCATAGCAATAATAAGAGTGACAAACAAATCATACTAATAATGCTAGTCTATGCTCGCAAAAGAGATAATAAATTCTACTTGCTTCCATCTTTTGCGTTCTCTTATTTCACACTACCCTCATAGACATATATATATATATATATATATATATATGAACTCAGCAAAATCAATAATATAAATAACCAAAATCACTAACCGATAAAAGTATTTATAATAAAAAATAATACCAGAAAAACACACAAAAAGAGATTTATATGAAGGCAATATGTGTAGTGAAGTTCATTATTTATGTATGAAGCTAAGTGGGCCAATACAAGTAGAGGGATTTGAACAAGTATTGGGCCAAATGGGCTTGGAAGGGGTATAGTGGGATCAATCTTAGCTGGGGTTTGCTAGTAGAATGAATTTACCATGGTTTATCTTGCTGTAAGTATTAAACTCCACATGAGGGAACAAAACAAGTGGGCATGAATCTTTTTTAGTTTTTGGGTAGTGTGAGATGAATAGCAGATTTTCACGTGCATGAAAGCAGGTGATGGAATAAAGGGTCTAAGCTATAGTATGATGAAGGGGGAAGTGAGAGTATTACAGATTATTTGGCAAGGGGAAGAGAGTTTAGGACTTCATTTGACATAGATGAGGTTTCGCATGCAAGGTGGAATGAAAAATAAAGTAACAGAGACAAAAAAATTGCTGGCTAGTTAATGAGTTCTTTGGAACTCATTCTGTTAAAAATTTTTATTTGTTGATGGTTTGTTGCATTATTTATCAAATCTGTAGAGAAAGGAACAATCGGAGGGTTGGAGATGTTATTCTTGGTAGCTCGTCCTTGCTGTTATGCATTAAAAGGAAGGTTATTGAGAAAGTATTAAAATGGAAAAATTCTTCAGTTCTCCTGGAGAAGTTCTGAGAAGGCAGAGGCTGTTGCTATGCTCGGTATGCTGTCCCTATTATTCAATAAGCTGGAGTTGATAGCCTGGACAATGATGAAGCTCCAATTGTTGGGTTTTGTTAGCCTAGCCCCGTGGATGGTCTATTGGCAACCGGGGGTTCGTGTCTGACTATGTTCGAGTATCGTTTTTGAGTCTAGGCTTATATGTTTTTGGAGCCCTGTTATTGGTGATTTTATGAGTGGTTTCATTCCTGTAGTTACCCAATTTTGTTGTTTTTGCTGGTCGTTTGAGGTTTTGCCCCTCTTTTTTGCTTTCTTCACAATTTTGTAATCATTTTTAGTATTAATATAAGGTCTACGCCCAAAATTTACCAAAAAAAAAATTGCTACTTTGAGGGAATCCAATAAAATCTAATTTATTGCATAAGAGGACAAACAATAGGAGGTTTGGTAGGAAGCAGCTTTGACGTATCCAGTACTAGTTATCGGAGAGGAGGAGGTATTTTTATCGTCCAAGAAGTGGGACTTGCTATGTAATCAAAAAATTATCTTGATCTGGCACAAATCTTGAGACAAAATCAAGTTGGAAACTTCAAAAAGTAAACTTGAGATCACCTGAACTCCGATTTCACCAAATTTATAGTCAAACTGAGCATCTCGGAAATACAAACCCAACGACACCAAATTCGACTCAATCTGAGCCCAAATGAGTCCAAATCAAGGACCCGAAGCACTGTTGGAAGGTTCAATTCACCATTTAAGTTACCAAACAATTTCCTAACATAACGTCCTTATAATCGGATCGAGCGGCTCGATGAGAAAAATCCAACGAGCCCAAGATATCCATATTCTGACATCATTAAGGCCTTCAAATGTCTGATGAACAATCCATAATAAAGGGATTCAATATCGGCCGTCCATCCGACCACTCCCTTTTTACCCCTGATCTCCACCTATTTATAGGCCATGCCACTCTATAATATTTATAAATAGCCCCTCATTTCCCTTAAGGAGGGGCCCAAGACAAGACCCAAAGAAGAAGAAGAAGAGAAGAAGAAGAGAAGGATAGAAGGGAAGAGACTCCTTGACCACCACTGGGATTCTGCCTGACTTCCACGGGACGCCAGAATTCTGCTCAACTTCCAAGTGACGTCGGAATTCCACCCGAATTCCAAGTGACACCGGAATTCTGCTCGACTTCCACGGGACGCCGGAATTTCGCCCGACTTCTAAGTGATGCCGAAATTATGCCTGACTTCCACGGGACGTCAGAATTCCGCCCGACTTCCAAGTGACGCCGGAATTTTGCCTGACTTCCACGGGATGCCGGAATTCCACCCGACTTTCAAGTGACGTCGAAGCTCCAACCGATCTCCAAGTGACATCGAAACTCCGCCTGATCTTCAAGTGATGTTGGAGTTTTGTCTGAATATTATCTAACACCGGAGTTTTCCTCGACCGCTGATTGAAGTCAGACTTCTACCCGACGCCGGATCTTCGCTCGTCGCCAGATTTCTGCCCAACGCTAGACTTCTGCATTTTGTCAAACTTTCATCGGACAACTATCCGATGTTGGATTTCTATCTATTGCTGGATTTCTACCTGACACCATCCTTCTGACTTATGTCATCCACCGACTATAGTCTTTCCGACCTCAGTTGCCCGCCGACTACGGTCATTCCAACTTACGTCGCCCATCAACTACTGTCCTTCAGACCAAACAAACACATAAAAGCAGTGATTCTTTGTATTCTTATCATGTAATGTACTCTATAAGATGTATATCAAGCTAAGGCCTTCCCCCAAGGAAGGGCCTTGATTTGTAATCAACTGCATTACTACTGGATTCATTCAAACTAGGCTAGGCCCCGTGGTTTTTTCCCCCTTTTTGGGAGTTTTACATATAAAAATCTTGGTGTCTTATAAATGCTACACACCCTCTCTCTTATCTATTTGTGTGTCTGATTTTTATACAAAGCTAAGATGTTAAGCTTTATATTTCTCTACCGCCCCGAATACTTCAAGACGCAACAGTTTGGCGCCTTTTGTGGGTATGTGATTCCTAACTGGGGGGCAATTATTGCTCTAATCTCAAAAGATCACTCATAGCATCAATTTCATAAGAATCAGATGTGGCATCAGGGGCAACTTTGACTCCAACCGTGGTCAAATAGATCCTCCAATGCTTTCAATATCAAGATGATATTTCAGGAATATCCCAGCGATAATAAGGATACTTTCAATCAAACTTTATACAATCTCTTGCTGGATTTATACTCTTTGGGAAAGGTCTTAATCTCAACCTCTAAAATGCAGTAACGGTCTAAAGATAGATAATTCTTCACCTTTTATTCAGGATACATGCGGCATTAGCCCCCTCCCAATCAAAGAAAAATTGATCCCAGGGGATTCGATTCAACCTCTTCCACACAGGTTAATGTTATTGAGCAAAGGCTCTAACATACAACCTCGGATAGGTCTTAAATCCTTGGTGGATTCTCTTGACCTCTTCCACACAGGTTAACATCATTGAGCAAAGGCTCTAACATACAACCTTGGATAAGTCTTACATCTTTGGCAGATTCTCTCAACCTCTTCCACATATGTTAACATCATCGAGAAAAGTGCTCCAACATACAACCTCAAATAAGTCTTACATCCTTGGTGGATTCTTTCGACCTCTTCCACATAGGTTAACGTCATCTAGCAGGGCTCTGACATACAACCTCGAATAGGTGTTACATCCTTGGTGAAATCTCTTGACCTCTTCCACATAGGTTAACATCATCGAGAAGGGCTCTGACATACAACCTTGGATAGGTCTTAGATCCTTACCTGATTCTCTCGACCTCTTTCATATAGGTTAACATCATTGAGCAAAGGCTTCGACATACAACCTCGAATAGGTTCTTCATCCTTGGTGGATTCTCTCGACCTCTTACATACAGGTTAACATCATCGAGCAAAGGCTCTGACATATAACCTTGGATAGGTCTTACATCCTTGGTGGATTCTCTCGACCTTTTCTATACAGGTTAATGTCGTCGAGCAAAGGCTCCGACATACAACCTCAGATAGGTCTTACATCCTTGGTGGATTCTCTTGATCTCTTCCATATAGGTTAATGTCAATGAGCGAGGCTCTGAAATATAACATCGGATAGTTCATACAACCTTAATGGATTCTTACGACCTCTTCCACAAAGGTTTGCATCATCAATCAATGCTTTGAGAGAACATAATTCTTTAGATAAAGATTTCATGAAAGTAAGTGGTTGATAAATTCATCACTCATATAAAGACTTCAGTAGTCTAAAATATCCTCACAAAATATGGGGGCAATATATGATGCAATCACAATTCAGCTTGTTCTGAAGGACAAGTTCTCAACTTCTTTTATAATATCAATGGAGTTACATATGTTCATATTCGTGTGTATATTTATTCTCAATAGAAGTTAAAATTAAAAAGTACATTGGCATCAATCATATAAGTTACAATCATCAAATAAGAAATAACTTCTAAAAGATCAAATATCTTTGATAGATTCTATTGACATATTCTTTACTGCACACAAGCATCTCCTACAACTTCTTCTCCAAAGAAAGATTACAATTTAGTCTTCATTGGGCCTCAACTCAATTGACACTATTAGTGTGTCTCTATAATGCTGATAGTGTACTCCACTTCATAAGAGATATCTGATGTTCGTACATTTCAATATGGATGCATATTGAAATAGAAAAATGCCACTGGACTCTCTCCATCATCGGCCCTTCATTTGATATTTGTCAGCTGTACTTCACATCATATCAGCCATCATCAGCTTCTTGCTCGACTGCTACTTATAGCGCACACTCAAACTTTCTCCTTCAGCTCTACACTTGTTCAATGACTGCCAATGAACTTCTACCCGATTATCATGTGCCAACAGACTTCCGCTCAAATGGCATTAAAATTCTCCCCGTCTACTCATCACTTCTTGTTCTCCTTCTGGACACTATTACTGCTAGATCTTATCCAATCACCCTCGCATACAAGTAGCAATTAATCTGCTTCTGTCAAAGGTTATCTATTAAGAAGATAACCTCTCTTATTGCGACTCCTTCTACACTAGAGAGGGGAACTGAAGCTTAATAGGGGAATGCCATCTATCTGATAGTAGAATGCCTCCAATGTAACAAGAAGTTTGCAAGTGAAGACTAAGGAGAAAAATGTCTCCTTTACAAAAGAAAGGGGAACTGAAGCTTGATAGGGGAATGTTGTCTATCACCAATAGTGGAATGTTTCAAATATAAGAAGAAGACTCGATGAGAAGAAAATGAACGGCTGTAAAAATTCTAAACTTCTACATACGAAGAGGGAACCTAAATTTTAGTAGGGGATGACGCCTATACAAAACAGGGGAATGCCTCAACTGTTTGAAAGTTAGAACAAGAGAGGAGAAAGAAAATAAATGGCTGCAAAAAATCCAACTTCTACATAAGAAGAGCGGCGTTGATTTATGTAGGGAAAGTCACCTACACAAAACAATGGAATGCCTCGACTATAAGAAGATCGATAGAGAAGAAGACAGTGGAAGGAAAAAAAATTCTTTCTATACTGAAGAGGGGCGTTAAATTAAGTAGGAAAGTCACCTACAGGAAATACAGTGGAAGACCTCTAGAGCAAGAACAAAAATAGGGGAGAAAGAAAAAAAAAAGAAGAGAAATTTCCAACTTTTGTACAAGAGGAGGGGCACAGAGTTAAGTAGGGAAAGTCACATATTAAAAAATAGTGGAATGCCTCGGCTGTAAGAAAGTCAGAGGAAGAAAAGAAGAAGGTGCAAGTTCCCCCTAGTCTTGAGGGGGTATTTATAGCATTTTTGGGAAGAAAAGAAAATTCTAGAATTTTCTAGAATTTTATTGAATTCTCTAAATTTTTTGGATTTTTTTTAGAATTTGTTGGAATTTTTTTGGATAAAAAAATGCATGTGGGGCCCACATAATTCAAAAAAATTCAAGCGGCGGGTGGTCCAAGAAACCGCCAGCAACAGGCCCGAATTGGCGCCCGGCCACCAAATGGTGCGGGTCAAACGCATGGGCCAAGCGGGTTCAGGCAGGTTGGCGCATCGGGCTAGAGCGAGTTCGAGCGGGTCGGCGCAGTGGGCCAGAGCGGGTTTGGGCGGTTCGGCAATGCAGGTCACAAGTATGGGTTTTGATCGCCGGCAGCGGCGACGGTGGCCAGCAGGCCAGTTTGGCTGGTTCGACTGCCTGCACGAACCCGGGTTCATTTTTTGCCCCGAAAAGGCCAAATCGGATGTTTTTGGGGTCCCTGGGACAATTTTTTGACGTTTGGGACTAAATTTTAACACTTTAAAAGTTATTTGGGGATCCTACACACAAGATCAGATTTCAAATCACATAGAAAATTCTCCAAAGATTGTGACAAATATTTTCGGACTTTTGGAGCTTCGACGTTCAAAAATAGGGGGCAACTGCTATGTCATGAAAAATTATCTTGATTGGGCACGATTCTTAAGACAAAATCAAGTTTGAAACTTCTATATATAAATCTAGGATCACCTAAACTCCAATTTCATCAAATTTATAGTCAAATTGAGCATCTCAGAAATAAGAACCCAACGACTCCAAATTCAACTCAATCTGAGCCCAAAAAAGTCTAAATCAAGGACCCAAAGCACTGTTGAAAGGTTTGAACCACCATTTGAGTTACCGAATGATTTCTAAACATAATGTGCTTATAGTCGAATCGAGAGGCTCGATGAGACGAATCTAATGAGCCCAAGATCGCCATATTCTGGCATTATTAAGGCCTTTAAATGTTTGACGAACAGTCAACAATCAAGGGATTTAATATCGGCCATCCATCCGACCACTCCCTATTTACCCCTTATCTCTCACCTATTTACAGACTATGCCACTCCAGAATATCTATAAATAGCCCCTCATTTCTATTAAGGAGGGGCCCAAGCCAAGAGCTAAGCAAGAAGAAGAAGAGAAGAAGAAGAGAAGGATAGAAGGAAAGAGACTCCTCCTCGACCACCGTTGGGATTCTGCCTGACTTCCACGGGATGCCGGAATTCTGCCCGACTTCCAAGTGATGTCAGAATTTTGCCCGACTTCTAAGTGTCACTAGAACTCTGACCAACTTTCACGGGACATCGGAATTCCGCCCGACTTCCAAGTGACGCCGAAATTCAGCCTGATTTCCAAGTGACGCCGGAATTCCGCCCGATTTCCACGGACTCCAGAATTCTACCTGACTTTCAAGTGATGCCAAAACTTCGACCTATCTCTAAGTGACGCCAAAAATCTACCCAATCTCTAAGTGATGCCGGAGTTTTGCCTGAATATCATCTAACGCTGGAGTTCTCCTTGGCCATCGACTGACGTTGGACTTCTACCCGACGTCGGATCTCTGCTCATCGCTAGATTTCTGCTCGACGTAGGAATTCTTCATGTTGTCGGACTTTCACCGGACACCTATCTGATGATGGATTTTTGTCCATTACTGGATTTTTACCTGACGCCATCCTTCTGACTTATGTCGCCCACCGACTATAGTCCTTCTGGCCTCCATCGCCCGCCGGCTACGGTCCTCCCGACTTACGTCGCCCACCGACTATAGTCCTTTGGACCAAACAAACACATCAACAGTGATTCTTTGTATTCTTATCATGTAATGTAATCTATAAGATGTACATCAAGCTAAGGTCTTCCCCAAAAGAAGGGCCTTATTTGTAATCAACTGCAATACTAGTGCATTCATTCAAACTAGGCTAGACGTCATGGTTTTTCCCCCTTTTCAGGGGTTTTTCACATAAAAATCTTGGTATCTTATAAATTCTACACACCCTCTCTCTTATCTGATTATGTGCCAGATTTTCATATAAAGCTAAGATGTTAAGCTTTATATTTCTCTACCGCCATGAATACTCCAGGATGCAACAGGACTGATGGCTGGGTGTAAAAAGAAAACAATTTCAATAGCAGAAACAGAGATCGGTTGCTCTAGATCGGGATGAGGATTTGGTAGGTGATTTATGTCGAGCTTAGTTGATGTGAGGGAGTTAGCCCTGTTGCAGTTGTTTGCGTGAGATCAGAGCAAAGGGGAGATGAACAGGATTTTGCTAAAGTCTTCACCTGAGACGGTCTAGCAAACAAGTTATCTGATTCAGATATATATATATATATTTTAATGTAAGAGGTTAAAAGGTGTAGAAGAGGCAGAGGTGGTAAGGGAGAAGAGGTCTCTTGCAACGCTTGCGTTAAACAAGAAAACAGGAGTTGCTCAGCTTGCTTTTTGGAGTGGAGGCGAAAGCTGAAGTAGAGAAAAATTCATTGTTTTTTTTTTGGGAGGCGTTGGTGTGCATAAAATGTAAAAATAGAGAGTACTCAGTAGCTTCTCTTTTATTTATTTATTTATTTTTAATGACAAGGCAAGGGTTGGAATCTAGCTGTAGTTCGAAATAACTGATTGACGAAATTAGGTAATGTCAATGGCATTAATTTTTTGATCCTACACCTTTCTCTATTTGGTGGGCAATGATGTATGAATTGCCTCTCCTCCCGTTGGATGGCAGAGTTGTCCGGTCCATAGTCAATGCAGCTACTTCTATCTTTGCAACCGGGGGTTTTCTTTTTTGCCGGCAATTCATTTTAACTGATCCCATCCATCTTCTGGGTAAACCTGACAAGCTCTTTCATTTTTTTCCTTAATCTTTTTGTATGTGTAGTTGTTTAGACATAGCCACTTTTGGCTTCTTTTTGCTCGTCTTTTGGTTCTAGGATAGTCCTGGGTTTTTTTTTTCTTACACATGCAACTAGTTTCATTTAATGGAAAAGGGCTTTGCCCACAATTTTCCCCAAAAAAAGAAAATGAGGACTATATTAGTATCTAGTCACCTACGCATTAATTAGATATATAGCCATCCAATTAATTCAAGGCTTATCTCAATTTTGGTGCAAATTCTCTCATTTTGTGTGCCAACTGCCTCATTTTGCATGGTGATTTTGTTGAATATCAAAATTGAACAAATTGATAGTGCATTTAGAGTATTGTCGATGTTTCGGTTGCAACATCGCAGTCCATTTTGCGATCAGACTTTGTTTGGGCGACGCCAAAGCCTAATTTCTTCAAAATACATGTTGTCGCTTTGGAACTGCCTCGATTTGCATGCACAACATCATTCGAATAAATTAGTAGTGCATTTAGAGTATTAACGCTATTCTGGACACAACAACGCAGTCCATTCATCAATCGGACATCATTTGGGTAGCACCGAGTGATTTTTTCATGAAACTCGTGCTTTGCCTCGAGATGATGTTAACCTCCCAAAATAATCATAATTGAACAAATTAATAGTGCATTTAGGCTATTAATAGTGTTCTGGTCACAATGATATAGTCATTTCGCTATCAAATGTCGTTTGAGTAACGTCGAGACTAATTTTTCTCAAAATATGCGTTTTGCCTCGATATCCATATCAAACCCTTGCACCTATTCAATTTATGAAATTGAATATCATTTTTAGGTATTTTATGATATTTGGAATGTTTTGATCCCATTGACGTTGTTTGTTTCGCGATTGGACTTCGTTTGGGTAGCACCGAGGCCTATTCTCCTCCATATGCGTGCTTTGTCTCAAAATTCATGCCACACATCAGGATGATCCAAATTGAATATAGAAAATAAAACTATTGAGTATACACAATATTTTGGTCATAATGGAGAACTCTATTTTGCGAACAAACACCATTTGGACAACATTGTGGTCGATTTTACCTCAAAATTTGTATTGTTGCTTCAAGATCCATGCCACCATTTTGAATGCTTCAAATTGAATAAACAAAATGTATTTTCTATAGGTTGACAAGTTCCGAATGCAACGACACAGTCAGTTCGTTGATCTGACGTCGTTTGATCAGCACCGCATTTTAATTTCAGGTGCCGGCCGTCCCTTTTGATTGATCTCATCCAATTTGATTGCGAGGAGCCTCGACCTAACATAATTCGATATTATGCTCACAATGTCACTGTCTGTTTGGCATTCAAAGGTCATTTGACCTATTAAGTGTTGCGTCGCACCAACCCGCGCGTTGCTAGATTCGCCATTTTTGTCCTTCTACTCGTAGTTTGAGTGGTAGAGGTCAACATCGATTACCACTTCCCATTCTTTGCTTCGGTCATTCTCCTCCACCATGAAAATTTCATAGCTTATCATTTCCCCTGTCTATCAACTTTTAATGAAGATTAGAGTTGTAGTCCAGTTTTGGCTTATCCTCATATTGCATTGGCTGCT
Source organism: Dendrobium catenatum (assembly GCF_001605985.2). NCBI lineage: Eukaryota > Viridiplantae > Streptophyta > Magnoliopsida > Asparagales > Orchidaceae > Dendrobium > Dendrobium catenatum. The sequence goes on along the minus strand of NW_021319019.1, from coordinate 64,390 downwards.
TGCCTTTATTTATATTGTACACTGTCTACTTTCCTTTGTCAACATCATATGCCACCTATTTACTTAAAGCCAAAGTGCTTTGCATAAATTTAATTCTAATTCAGAATAGCCAATAGCTCCTGTTTGGATTTCCTATCCAAACCTGAGAATTCATTTAAAAAATGATGGCATTTTTATTCTAGTTTTTACTTTTGGCAAACCTATATAAGTTGATTTTGCAACTTTTTCTTCACCCAAATCATAGGATGTAAAGGGTTTTAGTAAATTATGAAAATTACATTTGGTTTGGCTATGAAAATCTACGTAAAGATTTACCTTTTTTTTGTCCTCATTATAAACTTCTTGGACATTCTAGTGTGCATTGCTTAATTCTTTATCCATAGAAAATAATTTCTTCGAAGAAAACTCATTATTTATTAGAAAGAGGTGGGTAATTCTAATAGAATTTAGCAACAGAAGAATGATACTAATATTCTAAAGACGATGGTGAGTGATGAAGTGCTTGTTTCTATTGAGTTGAATATTTTTTTGAGGAAGAAAGTCCTTAAGATATGGAGGCCTCAAAGATGCTTCTTTGTAGTAAAATACTTCTTTTCAGAATTCTGAACTAGTTATGAATATAAGAATAAGTTAGCTCTGATATTAATGAGAAGATAACCGATTAAATGGTAAATGAAGATCTAAGAAACTAGATGAGGATGTAGTTCCCATTTAGATTCTTAAGAAAAATGTTAAACAAATTAAATCAACCACTGAGATTGATACTCTCATACAAGAACCTGTATGATAAAATCTTAACTCTCATTGTCTGTCTAATTTAAAATCCACCAACAATTACATCGATAAAGGGGTTTTCAGTTGGTTCTGCCAAAAAATAGAGGTAGAAATTCTAAGATAGCTAACAATAATCTGTCAAGCTATTATTTGTCTATCTCCTTATTTATCCAATGATTAAAGCCCTAGCTTGGAATGTTATAGGAGTTTCTTGTTTATCCACCATGAATATAATTAATTCTTGTAAGAGAATTCATAGTCTTCATTTGCATGTTATTTTGATTCCCTAGTTGATTTTATCAAATTCATTTGTTAATTCAAGAATATGTCGATCAATTATCAAAACTTTCATGAGAATATTCAAATAAATTAGAATTTTCCTAGCTATGGCTCTCTTCTATATGATGTTTGGCAGAAGCTGAAAAGATTGAAGGTTATGTTTAAGGGGGTGGAATAGATCTATCTCGTCCATCTGCTGAAACATTCAGCAATCTCCACCCTAGCAGCATAAGAAATTCTATTTTCTTTTCAGTCATTGTGTTCTTATATATGGAAGTGATGTAACTTGTAATAGTGAATGGAACATCATTTGAGATTTTGGCTTCTTGTTATCTGTATCTTTATTTCCTCCCTCCTGTTATGTTTGAGCTAACAAACGTGCACCTATTAATTGTCTGAATTTAACATGGAATTAAAGTATTTTGTCAGCTGCATTATTTGCTATTTCTTTTTCTTCTAATTATTCCATTTCGATTAATCTGCACTTTCAAATTTGGATGTTTATTAATAAAAAAATTGCTACAACTCTTTATTCAGCCATTGCCCTACGTTTGCTTCCATTTGACCTCAATATGGATTCATATAACAAATTTGGTTTACTATTGACTATCACTTACAATCAATGAATTATTTCCCATATCCTTTATTTAAAAAATGAGCTTCATCAGCTTCAAATGAAAGATAAATTCATGACTCAATTTATATCAAAAATCAAGTAAAAGGTCGACACAATTAGAGCTATTGGCTCCATATTTATTCTAAGGGCATAATTCTAATGGGTTACCTTCTTCCAATTAAGTGTTTAAAATTTCCTAGATTACTTCACATTAGGTTAGATGACTTCTACGCATTACTCTATAGTGATGAGCTGAACATAAGAATTTATATTACCTGTGATAAACCTTTAACTAGAATAATTGATCAGCCATTTTCTCTTACTACTATTTGTGGATGGACTCCTGGTCATGATGCTTATTCTATACTTGGTTATGGTCACTCCTTTTCTGCTACCTCTGGCAGTGGTTGCCTCCCGATTGGAGCTCCCTGTGGTGGACATCCGCATTGTTCCTCAAGTGGATCTCTGAAAGGGGATACTCGTAGGGGTTAGAATGCAATGAGTACAATCACACTATCTCATAGGACAAAAAAATCATAAACCATTATATTCTGTTTAAGCAAACCAATGAAAGAGTAGATCAAATAATACATATGATTACTATGGGCTTCAAAAATTCACACCCTGGCCTCTTTACGAACCTATTTCTATATCTTTTTTGGGTCATTGAGGAAAGTTTTAATGCTTAAGTTATGAGGAAAAATTTTAGAATGCATATTAAGTTTTGGAATTATACACCACCAAGAGATTTCACCATCATATTGTGAGAACTTTATGATCCGAGTTCATGTTTCCTATGGGCGCAAACCCTTATAGTTAATTACCCCTCATAGTAATGAGAGGGAACTTTTGATTTGGACTAGTTGTTAAATAGATATGTAGAGATAGATGGTATTTGGTGTATTGTAGCACCATGGGTTTAATTTTCAAGACTTGATATTTAAAATTGAAAATTTCATGGTATCTTGCACTTAAAGTGGATAGTGCGGGAAATGATGATGGACCTAATCAAGATCCATGGTTTCATCATCCTGGGCCATGATTTTCTCTTGTTTACTTAGTTAGAGGTGGTAGTCAACCAAACCTAATAGAAGGATCCTTGTCAGTAGCTATGGATTGTTTTGTCCAAGGGTACCTTATAGACATGGAGAGAATATTTGTCTAAATTGACAAATTTGAATCCACCTTAGCTAATAAAGAACTTTGTGCCCTATCGATTTTATCCTATTGATTCATATCTCTAGGACTTGAAGCCATTGGGGACTATATGGGCTACGGCCATAACCGAAATATAGTGGAGTCTTTTGACAAAGCCTTTAGGTTAGAGGGTCATGTTCATAATCGTTAATCATGCGGAGCCATTCGACCAAACCATGGGTTATTTGCAGAACCATCTAACTAAACCACCAAATAAAGGACCAATTCCATGTCCTTACTTGCAATTGACATATTAAGAATGAGTCCTAGTGATATTCTTGGCCGGACATTGACTCTTTGTGAGCTAAAATAATTTTTGAATTTATCCACCTAGGTAAATTATTGTGGAAGATGGGTGGATTTTTCTTTAAGTGTTTAATGAATTAATTTCATTTTTAAAATATTTTATATTTTAGCAATTTTTAGAATTTTGTATTTCATGGGCATTTGGGAATTTGGGGGAGGGGGGTTCCTTGAGTGCTTTTGGTCCCATTTAGTTGAGATTTACATTCGATATGGACATCATTAAGGCATTTATGAGGAATTTCAATTATTGGTTGAAGCTTATCGACTATGTTAACTTGCCGACAAAGGATAAAGTTCATTAGTAGATTTATGCCTTTATTAGTGAATATTCTTTATTATAAACCTTGAAGGCTTACTATGAATGTATAAAAAAAATATCCAGTCAATATTGTGAAAGTATATTTGTTTGATAGATCAAGCCATGTCAACTCCTATTTACTAGCATAGGAGGATTGGGCTAGAACTTAAATTCATTATTTGACCTGCCCAACATCCTCTGACATCATGTGTGTGCATACATGCTCACCTGGGCCCATGCTGGTGTACAAATTTATATGTATTTTATATAATATACTTTGAAAATTACAACATGTATAACCATACATATAAATGCATCATTGGGCCTTTCATTGTGTAGGGGCACTTTTGTAATGACCAACTATGCAAATGACCATTGCTGGTAACCATGCAAAATCTCATTTTGGAATGTGGAAATGCCTTCTATCCACTTGTATGAATATTGTAAATATGGTGATGTGGCATCACATTATAGATTATTTTCTAATTTATGTAGGTAGACTATCGTGCACTAACGAGTCTACTGTAATGGCTCTTACATGCTGATTTCTATTCTAGTTCTTTCATATCTACTTGTAGATGGTGTGTTGAATTCATGATGGGCCTCTTGAAATAGCTTGTATATACAAGCATTTATTGCATATTATTTGCCATTTCTTCTACAAGATCAGGGTACTTGACTGCCATCACAAAGTTATTGGCTATAAGAGTGTTGTAGCATTTATTTCCTCTTACTACATAGCCTATAGGTGTTTGGTATGTGATAATCGTGATCCGCCTTTGCTTACAGTGGATTAGTGTATTTACTTCACGTTGAACTGTGAGCTGCTGCATTTGCTTGTGACATGATGTTGAATTTAGGTTGAGCCACATTCATTTCCAATTTATTCATGTATGTTGACTAGCAAGTCACTACATTCATCGCATATTAATTTTTAGGGCTTGTAGGGAACTGCACCTTTCATTTTCTAACTAGCTGATATTGACATCAAGTTTAAGTTACATTAAATATTAACTTTTCCATGTAATCTATTTGACAAACATGTATATTTGTTTGCCTGTCCTTCAACTCTTGTGGGAATTGCTGCTTGTGTCTATAAGACACCTAATGTTGGTTATAGGGAGATTGTTGCTTTCAAATCTTATCTATCATCATCATCATCCATAAGTAGGCTAATGCATTCGTTTGGTAATTTGCCTGATGTTATATGTAGGAAGACTATCACGTATGCAACTCATTTGTTGTTATTGATGCTTGTCAGCATTCATATACTTTGTGTATACAATACACTTGTGCATTGCCTGTTTCATGTTATTGTTTTTTGTATGGATTGTTGTATGCATGATAGTTCTTAATTCGTGCATGTAGATGAATTATCAATGGATGCTTACATTCACCATATATCATACCATATACATAAGCTTTTATTGACATATGCATTTTGATTGGCATGAAGGTTTTCAATATTTATTATAATCTTCATGCTACTGATTATAAGCACATTGATTGGAATGCCACCACATTAGTCACACATCTTGTACTTTTTACTCATATGCATGTTGATGTGTTCATGGAAAATTCTTCCTTCATAGTGCCTACGAATCACCTATTGTTATTTGCAACTTGGTTGATTGAGGATTATAGGCCAATTTAATGTTCATTATCCACCATTTATATGCATTAGGAGTTTTTTTTCCACTTATGTTGTGTCTTATTTATTGATGCTTATTTGGATGATCAAGATCATTAGTTAGCACTTGTATTTAAATGTGATTGATCATTTTAAAATTTAAAATTGGGTCTGGTTATTATTTGAATTTGGTTCCCTCTTGTGCTTGTTCGAATTTAGCTAAAGTCCCCTATTTGTTTATTTTGTATATCTAGTTCATTGTCATTTGATTCAATTCGAAGTCTTTTATTCACTGAAAATTTTGGCAGTCTCCCAACATCTCCCTTATTTCAAGGATATTCCAAGTGTCTGGGCCTTACCACCATGCCAAGAAAGGCATGTATGGTAGATGTTGGACGACACCACAGTCGTAGTATTCAATCCCACCATGCCAAGAAAGGTGTACATGGGTCTTTGGGATACCTATTTGAAATGCATAATTTTTTTCCTCATAGGAACTGAGGCATCTATGGGTACTTAGAAGGGTATCCGCCACGCCAGTAAAAGCACGTACAAGGGTTATCCACCTCGCCATAAGTGTTGCATCGGATTCCCTCCCACAATGCTACGAAAGTATATATATGTGATTTTTTGGCTCACCACAAATGCTGAATTTGGGGGTTTTAAGTTAGGAATCATTATACTTGTTCTAGGATTGGCGATAACGGTGATGTTCATGGCAAAAAGCAATCAAAATGCACATATAATAATAATAATAATAATAATAATAATAATAATAATAATAATACTAAAAATAACTATTATTATTACAATCAATAATAATTACAATAACCATTAACTAAAATGATTACAATAATAGTTAACTATTATCATTATCATTACCCGTTAACTCACTGCTTTTTTAAGTTGTGTGTGATGAAATGTAAGGAAGTGAAGATGATTGTGCTGGTTTAATAGGCTGAGAAGTTAGAGGATCTTGGTTGTATCAATTGAGAATAGGGAAGTTGGGATTTAGAGGTTAGAAGGGTGTGACTAAGTTGGAGCATGTTCAGTTGCAAGCTATTGAGGGGGAAGATCAGAAGGTTGAGAGGTCACAGGTAGCTGTGGGTTTAGAATGGAGGGTCTTGGCGAGTGCTGTTGGCTTGATCGATTCAGAGGGAGCAGAGGTCAATGAACGACTATGATGTAGGGATTGGATGTTGATGGGAAAAAGAAATTTAAGGGTGACGTGCATCTTGCGATCGGTTGATGCATGAGGAAGGTAGGGCTTGGAGGTTGTTCGGCTGCTTGTGCTGGAATTGAGTGTGGAAGAATAAAGAAGGGAGTTGGATTTGGAGGTTTGAGTAGGTAGTTCGAGCATGAGGTACTGAAGACATTCGTGTCGGGTCGGGGTGAAGTAGATGGAGGCGAGGCGTTAGGAACAAGAGGCATGAACTAGAGTTTTGTGTGGAATCGAATGATTTACTGAATCGGTCTAGATCCAAAAGTTGTGGAGTCCATAAGCTGGGAGGGATGGGATGCATGTGAAGGACTAGAGGGATTGTGAGTGAGGTTTGATGGGAAGAAGACGGACGAAAGGATGCAGGTCTAGTTGCAAGCTAGAGCAAGGGGGTTTAAAGTTTGTAGTATTTCATAATGGTGGGATTTGTGGACATTGAGTGTAGGGATCTTGAAATCGAAAGGGAAGCTTGGCTTGTAAAAGAGAGGGAAGGAATAGAAATGAAATAAAAGCTTAGTTTCATGCTTCGTCTTAGTGGCAAATGGAGGTAGATGATTCAGGTAAATCATTTCGCAAGATTTATAGGAGAAGCGACCGCAAAGCTCAGCAAGATTTAAGGGATTTAGATAGAGATCTCATACAAGGTAAACATTAATTTGAGTTTGTTGTTGATTTTAGTTTTAGTTTTAATCATATTAATAATAATTTTGATAAATTATTATTATTATTATTATCAACATCATCATCATTATAAATTTAGAATGATAGAAATGGGCTCATCACTCAAAATTGACTCAATTCACGTACATTTCTCCAATTTGCGTACAATCATCTCAAAATTCATGTTGATTTGCATGCGTAATTTTCATTGGGTAAAATTATAATGAATTTTGGGTATTATCGATATTCTAAATGCAATGACGAGGTCCATTTTACAATAAAATATCATTTATGTAATGTCACATGTCAATTTTGAGTGTCAGTCACCCCTTTTGATTGATCTCGTTCGATTCGAATGCAAGGGGTTCTCACTTAGGCGAATTCAACACTTTGATCACAATGGCGCAATCCATTTAATAATCAGATTTTGTTTGACCGTTTAAGTGATAAAAATATATATGATTCAAGAGTCATCACACGTTACTTTGCCCCTTTGTGCATATTCTAATGTCGGGGTCAATAATTACCCATAGAAAAATAGCATATTTCACCTACACATCTCAATAGATAAAAATATATTTGATTCAAGAGTCACGAGAATTTGTCCATTTGATATATCAGCTTGAATAAAGTTTATTTGATGATTGTGTAACTTCCTATGGGTATAAGCCCCCGTAGTTAATTACATCTTAGGCCTTAACCTAAGAATACTGTCAATTAAGGACGTTATTTTATTCTGTTCTTGTTTTGGTGCATAGTAGAATTCCTAGGCTCTTCTAATCTAAAGGTGATATGCTCAGCGGGTTATTAATTACACACAAGGATCATGCAATCATATGATCATTCTGAGGGTAATAAATAAAGAGAGGAGACATCACACATAAAGCAAGCAAGAGATAAAAATAAAAGAAACATCATCAGTGTGACATAGATAGCTAGCATTTGTAGCCTCTTTAGAATGGAGACTCACCCAACAATAAGTTATGCAACAATATACTCATAATGCTAGCCTTTGATCATAGATCTACAAGGGATATATTATACTCCCATTACTAATGCCCTCAACCTATCAAATGCATGACAACTAAGGGACTTATAACTTAAATCCCATCAAATATTTAAGCAGCTCTGACCTGGATTTACCACCTTCTCCAAAAGGAGTACCAGCTAGAACTCCACCTAGCATTTTAAACTCTTATACAAATACAAAAGTGAGAAATGGAATGAGCCTTAGGCCAAACCATGAATGACACTATGTTAATGAAAAGGTGAACTATCTCTCTATGTGATAAAATAAAATCTATATGCTTGACTCAAGCTATATGCATGAAGGATAGGGATAATCAGAACTAGTCAAGAGCCACCATGAAGTGGCCTTTCTTTTAAATATAAGTTATACTTTGAAAAAGTGACCCAGGAGAGGTCATGCATTAAGTTTTGAAAGTATTTTGGTTGGTTTTAAGCCATATATTTCTGTAATCCTGATTAAGCAAATTTCATCATTTATAAAAAAATTAATATTCTAAGAGCTTAACATGAAGACTTTGTCCGAGCTGCACCGAAGAAAAATAATGAATGAGACATAATAAAGTAGATAGTTCAAGTGTGAAAATAAGATTAAATACATCAATTATTTATAAATAAATATTAAAAAAGAGATAGAAGTGTAGTTGGGTTCTGTAATATACCCTAGGAAAAGAAAAATATGTAGTTGAGCTCTTCCATAAATATAACTTAGCCTAAAACTAAACATTGTATGACACGTAGGTCTTGATTGATCTTCACATATTTAGCCTCCTAACTTCTATATTAACAACATGCTTACAAGACTTTCCTAACTAAAATTTCATAGAAAAAATAAAAATTATATAAGATCCATATAAAATAGTGGATAAGGCAATTATGATAAAGTAATTATATTCACATCCATACCTAGTCCTTAGGACAACATTTTTAAGGGTTTAGTAATACTCATGATATCTTTTAGATAGCATATTTATAATGATAATTACATTATTTATATTAGTCCCTTGAAAACATGGCCCACCATAACATATATTTCTAGAAAATTTTAACCATTTAAGCGCAAGGGCCCACTCATCCATCAACAAAAAGAAATAAAACTAGTATAAATAATATAAACCAAAAACATAACATCACATCATTACAAATGTAAGGTGAAGAAAATAAAGAAATTAGAAAATGATATCTTGGTTGTACCCTACCTTACAATGCCTACAAAAATATAACATAACCAGTACCTAAGTGTGTGTAAAGTTAGTTTTAGCTAACTACCCTAATTTAGGTGAATGGTTCAAGTTGCAAGGTTCAGTTCATATTGTTTAATTTATTAACTCAGGGAGTTCTCTTTAAGTGATTAACTATTTATCATAGATTAATTATAACATAATTTTAAAATTATAATTTTGATCATTAAGTTATAATGAGCCCAAAATACATGGGTCTTAACCTATGCTAGAGTTATAAAGAATTGAGGAGCAAATGACCCATCCTCAATCCTAAACTTAATTAAGGCTAGAATGATTATAAGGCTATAAGGGTAGCTAATGCCTCCTTAATTTTCTAGGACTTGAGGTAAGGCCAATAAGTGATATAATAAAATGGGCCTATTTCCCACCACAAAAGTTCAATGGTTTCTATGTCTAAGGTTAATATATTTTAAAAGGATGACATAGGAATAAAACACTCACTACATAAGGATTTAGAAGGATTCTATCAGACTTAAGGTTTGACACTTAGGTGGTTAATGAGTTGGATTGGGCTCCTAAGGGTGGCTTTAAACTAATTTCTAAAAGGGAGTGATTTATGAAATTTTTTGGATCTTTCTCCCTTAACATGCGATATACATGGCATTATCACAATCGGCTTCAGGAACAATGCCTCCTTAGGATACGTAGCTTTATAGCTTAAGGTTTTTAGTCTATATACCTCACATCAAAGAAGCGGATGCATAATACATATAAATCAAACATAGGCTAAGACACTAGGTTAATGATGATTCATTATTAGCAATTATTACTTAATGGACATGCATATAAAATATTGATTTATTATTATTGATTTACTTTACAAAGTTAATAATGCAAAGTTACTATTACTAATTTATTATACTAAATCACTATTGTTGATATGTTGCTATTATTAATTTTTTTATTATTAGGCATATGACTAAGATATTAATTTGATACTAATACTATATAATTAAACATCATGTGTATGCTTCTATATGATTCATTAATGACACTTTAGTATTGTTATTGATTTAAGATAGATTTCAAGTTCTACTGATTTATACACTATACTGATTTGTATAATTTCTTTAGTGTTTGGATCACATTGCTGAAAGTTCGTTAGGGATGTTAGGCCCTATGAACTAGTCCCGAGGCTAACCAAAAGGGGGGGGGGGGGAATTGGTATTTTAAAAAATTCTTTAAACAAAAGAACAAATATCACAAACCAAAGTCACCACAGAAAAGCAAGTGCGGAAAATTAAAGTTTGGAAGCAATAAAAAGAACACAAGGATTTATAGTGGTTCGGTCAACTTGACCTATGTCCACTCCCCGGAGGAGCCCTCCGAGTATTGCACTACCAACGTGACTCTCCTTTAGCCCCCACAACTAGGCGGAGAAGCCCTTATAAAAACCTCATTTTTGCCACCCCCGGCAACGCAGAGAACCCTACTCCTTTTGCTTCCTCCTAAAGCAGGCAGAGAACGTACCTTGATCAATCACTGAAGCTTATCTCTCCCAACCCTTCCAAGGACAAGAGCTCTAGTGGAAGAAGAAGTGGAACAATGCTTGGAGCAACCCTTGTGAACTCCCTCACAAGTTCCCCCTCACAAGATCCTCTCTCTCTCTCCCCCCCCCTCTCTCTCTCTCCTTTAGGTTTTCTCAGGTCAAGACAGCAGTCAAGGATATTCAAAAATGTTGGACAATAGTTCTTAAATTGAAGAGCTTCAAAGGAGCTCAATAAATGCAAGTTGTCGACTTTATCGTCCAGGATGATAATCCTATCGCCCTATACGATCAGTTCAAATCACAGACGATCGGCCAGAACATTTCTCTGAAAATGAACTGGACAATTGAAAATTAGCTTGATCTTCCAGGCCAATCTCACGATTGTCCCAGACAATCAGTTCAAATCAGAGGAAAATCGTTCAGAGCATCGTCTGGAATTCTAGCTGTCCGATCCAGATCGGCCAGGACATCGCCCGGAATTTATGCTAGCCGACATTTATCATCCAGGAGAAACTAAGGGTTTTTGAATAGATTGTCCAGGATGATATTTTGATCAGCCAGGACGATATGATTGTATCAATCATCCTTAATTTCTTCCTTGATTGACAGATCAATTTAGGCATAATTGTGCCATATCGTCTAGGCTGATACAAGATCGTCCTGGCTGATTTCCAAAATACAAAATACCTAAATTGATCATGGCGGCTATTTCTTTCTGCTTTGAGCATATCGTACTGGCCAATCTCACTATCGTCCAGGCCGATATACTAATAACAGCTGCCTTAATTAAGAAAATTGATTAGGGTTTCTATTTTAAACCATATTGTCCGGGACGATGTGAGTAAAAATAAAAATTCTAAATCACTCAAGTGTGTGGGTAGGGTTACTTAGCATCAGACACTTCTCAAGATTACAATTGACTCAAGAAAGGGAAAAATAAAAATTACAGACTGACTCAGACCTAGTCTACCTAATCTTAATCTAGCTCCGTTTGTCGTTTGATCTCTTGGCCCTGAAATGTCGGTATAAAAGGCAGTCAAAGTGTTTGCTGACGTCAAAATCACAATCCATGAAACCAAGTTTGTAACAATCTCCCTCTTTTTTATGATGGTAAATACTTTGATGATTATAGCAGTGTAATTCAAGAATTTCAAGAATTCAGAGTAGAAATAAGTGCAAGTACAAACTAAAGCAACAAGCATAATCAATCAAGTACAAGCAAGTGCAAATATAAACTAACATAATCAATAAGTACAAACATATTACTCCCCTTTTTGACATCTCAAAAAGGAGGGAACTAAAAAACAACTAAAGCTGAAACAGTAAAAAAAGAAGGTAAAATAAACATAAGCAACTACAGGAAACATAATCTAAGATTAGAAAGATGAGGGACGCTGATCATCAAATAAAGGTGGTGGTGGTGGTGGCTGCTGAAAGAAATTGGTCATGGCAGCAAATTGCGAGCCAAACAAGGTCATGTCTTGGTCGTGCTGCTGCTGCTGGTGTGCAGCATAGGCATCAAAATGGGCTACATCCTCATCGTGCTGCTGCTGGTGGTGAGCTACAAAAGTGTCAAATCGGGTCTCCAATCGATCAAATCTTTCTACTAACTGATCAAACTTTGAGTGCTTGCGGAGAGGAGCAGGTTCAGGAACGGGAGCGAGATCCTCCTCCTCCTCAACCCCGTGAGGTTCCCCATCTCCTGGGTGGAGACGAGTACTGTGAAGGATATTGAAAGATCTATTTGAGTAGTAAGGAGGATGAAGTTCATGACGAGCAGGATATTGAAGTTGATATTTGGTTTCAAGAACATAAGCTATGAGGTGTCCTAAAGCTAGGTTGGGTTTCTTCTTATGGCCTGGGTCACAGATTATTATCAAATGATCAATGTATCAAAAAATCAAGTCAGTAGCATTAAACTCACTATGGGCCATGATGTAAAAGGTAGTCAGAGAAAGCAGATGAGTGATGTGGACTCGGTCACCGGCTTTTTGAATAATGGAAGTGCGAAGGGCATGCTCGATTGTCCTAGCATCTTTGACTAAAGAGTTAGTATCTCCAACTTGAAAGGGTGCGTTGGTATGGTGAAGAAAATGATTTTTCAAGGTCTAGTCAAAATCAGGATCTGAGATGATGGTATGTAGCTTATCCCCATTGGTGGATATCTACAATAGTTCAGCACAGTCCTGATATGTGATCTCGACTGGGCGTCGATTCACATAGGAGGTCAGGGCTATGTAAGCACAGTTTATGAGAATATTTACAAAAAATTCAAGAAGAAGTTCAGAAGAAAAAGGGACTGCGAGGGTTAGAATGAAATAGAGAGAAGTGTGAGTAAAGAGGTCAAATATCGGATACGAGAGGTGGATAGGGTTGATGGTTCTGGAGAGAGTGATGCCACATTCTTTGTAATGATAGTATGCATCTTGATCTTCTGCTTCTTGAAAGTGAGGATCAAGCGTAGCCCTTGAAGAGCTCCTGGAAGGTTGTCAAACTCGCTTTCCACCATCCATAGCAAGAAAACAGTAAGCAAATAAGAGAGGAGAAGAAGTTTGAGGTGAGAAACAATGGATGGAAGGACTGAATTTAAAGGAATGGCCACATCGTCCAGGATGATCTGGTTTAATTATTGCGTACAGGATGATTGGTCAAAAAGTCGGTCCGATCGTCCAGGCCGATCAGATATAGGCCAGGATGATTAGACATAGGCGATCGTCTCGAGGAGTCAAGCCGGACGACCGTTAAAAAAGTAGATTGTCTGGGCCGATTAGGGGTATCGTCCAGGACGATGCACAATAATTGATCATACCAACCAAATTTAAAATGTTTTAGATCTGTGCCACGTGTATCATCCAGGACAAACAGTGGATCAGCTAGGACGATTGTCCAATAATGGATCGTCCGGGGTGATTTTATGGATTTTAAACGTACTGACACGTGGATTGTCTAGGACGATCCAGTGTATCGGCCAGGATGATGACCGTAAATGCATCGGCCAGAATGAAAATTGTATCGGCTAAGACGATCTAGATGATTTTAATAGAGTTAGATCAGATCGTCCAGGACGATAAGATATCGTCCGGGATGATGATTTACAGCAAGCTCAGAAAAGTTCAGCAGATGAAATTTTGAAAAGAAATTATCATATCATCCAGGACGATATAGATATCGATCAAGATGATGTGACTAGAATTTTGAAACCAAAGGAAAGATGGATATGATCAGAGAAAACCCCGAAAATAATAAAACAGAATAAAAAGCTAAAAACAACAACAACAAAAAAAAGTAAAGGAAAAATGAAATTTTTGTTTTTAAATTTTTTTTATTATTTTTTTTAGCAAAGCATCCATATGACAAATTTTCCAAAACATTAAATTTTAGAGATTCAAAAGATCAATGAGTTAACAATGTCATAATCTGAAAACGGGAGAATATCCGATCCTGTTAATCCCAAGCTCGGACTTCTTTTAGGGAAAAAAATTGTCTTTTGAAAACAAAAAGACTAACTCAGAACAACTTAATTGGGTAAAAAGAATATTCGTTTAAAACTTGGTTACAAAGAAAATATCTTATAAATAATATACCAAAGTAATTTTGTCTCAATCATGAAATTTGAAATCAAGCCTTTGAAATTATCAAATAACCCATAAGTTTTTCTAAGTTTTAAAAGTTTTGAAAAGAGAGTATAACTTGCTTTTAGTGGGCTCATTTTATGCCTCTTGTCACTTTGATTGGCTCTTTGAGCATCTTTTAATTTTTGATACACTTTTGTATATATTATTTTTTATTTCAATTTGGCGTCTTTGCCACTTCCTTTTTTTATTCTTGCAAGCTAAATTCTCTTTTATAATCTCTTAAAAATGATTCTTAGTTGTGAGTATATCTTTTAGATATTAGAGAATAGGAGCTCTCTCTCTAACATAGGGAAGAACTAGTCACAAAACACAATCAAGATCATATGATATGTGCAACGACAAGATTTCAATTAACTTGAAAGATGTATAAAAACTTTGAACATTATATATAGGATAGATTATTGTAGCAAGGTAAAAAAGATCTTAAATTCAAAAACCATTTGTTAAAATGAGATAGACTTTTGTTTAGAGAAGAAAATTATACCACTAAACGAGGTTAGAAAGAGGGAAACCATCACAGTGTTTATGCCTTTAACCGATTTAGAGATGTTAATCATTGGATTTAAATCTCCAAAATATAAAAGCTTGAAAAAACTCATCATATAGAAAACCAAAATTAAAATAAAATAAGATAAAAAAAAATGTATTTCAAGAATTTATGAAGCAGCAAGTTTAAGCAATTATGAGCTGTGAGCCTCCGTCTTGTCCAAGTATCCAATGCTCTCACGAGGTCTTTAGTGAGAGAAATCCTACAAGAATCAATAACTGCAGATTTAGGAACCCAAAAGGGTTTAGGTCCCTTCTCATGAAAAGTAGAATGTAATGTATGTGTGCTATGCTGTGAATCATACAATTTTGGTCTCCACACCCAATGTGTACTACGGTGAACAATGCAAGTGTGTGAGATGTGTCCTAGCATGCCACATGAAAAACATCTAACTCCAGGAAAAGAATTTCTTAAATGATTAGGGTTATAATGCCTCTTCCTAGGTTTTGGCTTTAGATCAAAAATGGGTGTCATCTAATTTCCCATAAGTGAGTTCAATTCATTTTTAAGCCTCAAGTTTGTACATTTTAAGATATCATTTTCAATCTTCAAATTTTGCTTTCTCTCTTCATATTTCTTAAAATCAAATTCAAGTGAGGTGTGTGAAACTTTTAATGTGTCATGCTCATCAATTAATTCTGAATGCTTTTTGTTTAAATCAACAAATTCATCAAGTAGAGCCATACGATTTGAATCAATCATAGAATGATCTTTGAGAATGATTTCTTGCTCTTTTTGTATATTTAAAAGTTCTAACTTCAAACTAGCATGAATTTTCTTAAGTTTTTTGTATGATGCATGAATTTTCTCACAAATTTCAAACAATTGATCATAAGTTAGTTTACATACCTCTTCTTCATCACTTTGATCAAGGTGATCTTCTTCCATTAAGCACAAGTTTGTTGTTTCATCTTCAGGTTCAGTCTCCGATGAATCTGATGCAGAATTCGCCCAAAATGCCTTTCGAAGTTTTTTTTTTGTCCTTCATAAACTTGGGTTTCTCCTCACCCTTTTCTTTACTTGAGTGATCTTAAAGTGTAGGACAATCATCTCTGACATGTCCAAGCTTCCTGCATTCAAAACAAATAACATCAGAAGATTATTTAGAATATTTGTTATCCTTACATTTTCTCCAATTTTGATGATGCTTATGCTTCTTTCTTAGAAAACTTTTAAATTGCCTTATGATTAAGGCAATGTCATCGCTCTCAGACCCGGAAGAATCAGAGTTCCTGTTGTTGGCCTTCAATGCCCCAATATTCTCCATCTTTTTCTCACCTGCATCAAGATTTCTTTGATTCACCCCTTGCTCGTAAGCAATGAGTGAGCCAAGTAAGCTATCAATTGAATATGTGTTCAAATAATTAGATTCAGTGATTACAATGATTTTAGCATCAAAAGAGGAAGGTAAGCTTCTCAAAATCTTGTTTACTTTTTCATAATTTGAAAGTTCTCTTCCTAAGGCGTGCAAAGAAGTTACAATTTGAGTAAACCTTATATACATTTCAGAAATCGATTCAGAAGGTTTCATACAAAAGAGTTCGTAATCATGCAAGAGAATATTCAAGCGAGATTGATTCACTTCATTGGTTCCTTCATAAGTAATGCACAACCTATCCCAAATCTCTTTTTCAGTAGAGCAAGTAGAAACACGCATGTAATTCTCAGACTTTAAAGCACAGAAAAAATAATTCAAACACTTAGCATTTAATTAAGCTAAATCTCTTTCATCAAAAGTCCATTCAGTAAAAGCTACTTCAGTTTTAATTCCATTAATTTCACGAGAACGTGGAGAAAATCCTTCTTTAATAAGCATCCACATGCGATAATCAGTTGATTGTAAGAAAGTAGACATGCTAGTTTTCTAAAAATCAAAAAGGAAGGTTGTCAAACAAAGGAGATCGTGTAATAGAATATCCTTCAGTTGTATTACGATTCCCAAAGTTAGCCATGAATCAAAATTCAAAAAGTTTTCAAACTCAGTTTTTATGAATCCCGCTCTGATACCACTTGAAAGTGCTTAGATGGCACTAGAAAGTGCTCTAATACCACTTGAAAGTTCATTACGGATGTTAGGCCCTATGAACTAGTCCTGAGGCTAACTAAGAGGGGGAGGGGTGAATTGGTATTTTAAAAAATTCTTTAAACAAAATAACAAATATCACAAACCAAAGTCACCACAGAAAAGCAAGTGCGAAAAATTAAAGTGGAGAAGCAGTAAAAAGAATACAAGGGCTTATAGTGGTTCGGTCAACTTGACCTACGTCCACTCCCCGGAGGCACCCTCCGAGTATTGCACTATTAACGCGACTCTCCTTTAGCCCCCACAGCTAGGAGGAGAAGCCCTTACAAAAACCTCCTTTTTGCCACCCCCGGCAAGGTAGAGAACCCCACTCTTTTTGCTTCCTCCTGAAGCACGCGGAGAACCTAAATCAATTGCTGAAGCTTACCTCTCCCAACCCTTCCAAGGACAAGAGACTCTAGTGGAAGAAGAAGTGGAATAATGCTTGTCTCAACCCTTGTGAACTCCCTTATAAGCTCCCCCTCACAAGATCCTCTCTCTCTCTCTCCTTTAGGTTTTCTCAGGTCAAGACAACAGCCAAGGATATTCAAAAATATTGGACAATAGCTCTTAAATAGAAGAGCTTCAAAGGAGCTCAATAAATGCAAGTTACCAACTTTATCGTCCAGGATGATAATCCTATCGTCCTGTACGATCAATTTAAATCACAGACGATCGGCCAGAACATCGCTCTGAAAATGAACTATACGATGGAAAATTGGCTTGATCATCCAGGCCAATATCACGATCGTCCTGGACAATCAATTCAAATCAGAGGATAATCGTCTAGAGCATCGCCTAGAATTCAAGCTGTCCGATCCAGATCGGCCAGAACATCGCCCGGAATTCGTGCTGGCCGATATTTATCATCCATAAGAAACTAAGGGTTTTTGAATAGATCGTCCAGGCCAATATTTTGACCGGCTAGGATGATATGAATGTATCAATCATCCTTAATTGCTTCCTTGATTGCCGGATCAATTTAGGCATAATTCTGCCATATCATCTAGGCCGATACAAGATCATCATGGCCGATTTCTAAAAATACAGAATACCTAAATTGATCATGGCGGCTATTTCTTTTTTGCTTTGAGCATCTCATTCTTGCCGATCTCACTATCGTCCAGGCCGATATACTAATAACGGCTGCCCTAATTAAGAAACCTGATTAGGGTTTCTATTTTAAACCATATCATCCATGATGATATAAATATCGTTCGGGACGATGTGAGAAAAAACAAAAATTTTAAATGACTCAAGTGTGTGTGTGTAGGGTTACTTAGCATCAAATACTTTAGAAGATTACAATTGACTCAAGAAAGAGAAAAAGAAAAAATACAGACTCACTCAGACCTAGTCTACCCAATCTTGATTTGGCTCCGTTTGTCGTCTGATCTTTTGGCCCTGAAATGTCAGTAGAAAAAGGCAGTCAAAGTGTTTGCTGACCTCAAAATCACAATCCATGAAACCAAGTTTGCAACAATTGCTATGATGAATGATTTTTTAAGAATGATTGTTTACTGTTTCACTATTTTAACATATGTGCTATACTATTTTATAGACTTAACTATTTTATAAATTTTACTGCTATGGCTAAAGCATATATTTTATAATTTCTGTACAGATTCAAGATCATATTGACAGCTACAATTCTTTCCAATTTAGATGTTGGGGCATTACAGAAGGAAAATCATGAGTCAAGACTTTAAAGATCAACAAAAATAATGCACCTTGATTTTGGTTCCTCATGCCCCAGATTAGACCATTTTAGGATGCAAATGATTATTTAAAAGAAAATATAACTCTTACGGGTCTAATGCTTAGTATAAAGCTCGTTTGTTTTCTCAAGGTTTTAAACATAAGTTTGGCTTAGATTATTATGATAACTTTACTCCAATTATAAGATTTCCCAGTATTTATATTTTACTTGTTAAAGCTATCACTTGAAAATGGAATATACTTCAACTTGATGTTTCCAATACATTTCTTCATGGGGAGCTTAATCAAACCGTATACATGATGCAACCTCCAAGTATTCAAGATCATTATTTTGCTAATCATGTTTGTTCACTAAAGAAAGGAATTTATGGACTTAAATAGGCTCCTCATTATTAGTTTGTTCACTAATCATGATGCAGCCTCTAATTTTTTATCTCATCTTATACATTATGCCTTTGTTGTTAGCTCTACTGATCCTTCTTTTTAATCCACCATCATGGTTGACTGTATATTCATATTTATGTTGTTGATATTTGCTCACAAAAAATGATGTCCATGCCATTGATTCTCTTCTCAAAGACTTGTATTCCCTATTTCTAATGAGAAATTTTAGGTTTGTGACTTACTTTTTTTGGTATTCTAGTCACACCAACAATAATTTAATTACATCTAAATCAAGCTCGCTATACTTTTGAGGTGCTTGTTAAAGTTGGTATTAAAGACTGTAAACATGTTGTTACACCTTCGCCATCAAACTTTCCTACACGTTTTATATAATCTAAGCTTTATACTCAATTATAACGTTATAGACAACTTGTTAGCTGCTTGCAATATTTGTCAATTACTCGCCAATAAATTCTATGTGATGTCAATTTATTATGTTAGCATATGGAAAAACCCTTTCTCACTAATTTTTATCCATTTAAAAGAATTCTCATATATCTTCATGGTATAAGGCATTTTGGACTCCCTATATCTCACACCACATTTACCTTTCATGCTTATGTTAAATCGAACTAGGTTGTTGATACACATTATTGTTGCTCCCTTATTGGCTATTGTGCTTTCCTTGAAAAAAGCTATTGTGCTTTCCTTGAAAAAAATATAATTTCATGGCATGTTAAAAAGAAAACCATCATTGCTAGATCATGAGGCATAATATCATGCATTAGCCACAACTACTATTAATATCATTTGGTTAAGATGATTACTTCTTAAATTTCAAATCTCTTTGCCTCTCAAGATTGAACTCTTTTGTTCTCGAATTAGCCAATTATCTATTATTCTATACTCACATTGAGCATATTGAAATAATTTTTCATTTTGTCAAAGATTGCATAAAATTGCATAAAATTGCATTACATCACATTATTTCTCAAGATAAATCAACCGGTATTTCTACAAAACCTCTTTCATCTTCATGGTTCTCTCAACTCAGACATAAGTTAATAATTCAAGAAAATATTCTGTACTTGAGGGGAGGTGATGACATATAAATATTATTTGATAAGCTATCTCAAATGTCATTACACGGTCTCTTAGCTCCACTAGTGTTGTACTACAACATTACATTTTCTTAGAAATTTTTATCTTAGCCATTTTGTGAAACATTTAGCAATCTCCACCTTTGTTTTTTAACAAATTCTATTTTGTTTCTATATACTTAAAAGTGTTGCAACTTAAAATAGTGATGAAACATCAATGGAGTTTTTTTTTTGTTTGTTTTTTGCTATCTATGTCTTTATTTCCAGCTTCCTGTTATGTTGGAGATAACAAATTTGCATTCTTTGAATTGATTCAACATTACTTTATCGAGATCATGTGAATGACTTTGACCTAAAGGCTAATGAAAATAATATGGTGGCAAAACCTAATCTTTTGAAGGATTATGATGAACTCTTGTTGCATATCCTTCAAGAACTTTTAAAAAGGTTTGGTTTCTCTAAAAAATTATGAAACTCATTACTTTATGTATTGATAACGGCTAGTATTCCATTCTCATCTATGGGGTTAGTGGTTGCTTGTTCAAATATTCAAGGGGTTTGAGAAAGGAGATCATTATTCATCTACTTTTTTCATCATTGCTATGGATTAAATTTCAAGTGGCCTAATTAATGTTTATTCTACCAAATCTACTAAGATATTAGACTAAAGGTGCTTTGTTCATTTCTTGTCATTTCTTTGTGGATGACTTAATCATCTTCATGAATGGTCATATTCCTAGGGAAATAAAACTCTTAATTTTCCTAGATCACATTAATGATGTTTTAGGTCTGTTGGTTATTAAGAGAAATTTGTAACTTAATGCCTTTAAATGGATGTCATTAGCCAAGAAATTAATGATGAAAGATGTTGGTTTCTCTAAACATAAGCTTCCTCTAGATGATTAAGGTTCCTGTTTTCAAAGGTAGAAAAAATGTTCATTATTTGATGATTTGATGCAAAAATCTTAAATAGAAATTTTGATTGATTAACACATCTATGTTCTTAACTCTTTACCTAGTTATCACATTAAAACTCTTTTTTCACATGTTGCTATCATGGATAAATTGGAGAAACTTTTAACCAAATTATTTGGCTTAAGTTCTCTACAATTAAGAAAAATGCATTAGTGCGCTTTTGGAAAGATTTATTTATTTATTTTTGGAAAACCCACATAGGGTCCTACATGTTGATTAAAATAAAGAGGTACAAAGTCCTTAAGGGGACCTCAAGCTTTCTAATGCTCATATGAGCTACAATCAAAAAAAGAAAGAAAACACCTACAAGCTTAAGTTCCCCACTACAGAGTAGTACAAAATAACCTAGTTATATTCTACGGTGCTCAAGCACAAGCACCCAAAAAAGGAGCAATCCAAAAAACTTCTAAAAGCTCTAGCCAGGCATCCTCAAAACCATATCTTCAATCCTGAGTGCCAAAAAAATCCTGCAAAACATCTAATATGCACAAAGAACAAAAGATTAATATCTCGTTTGGTTACAGATAAATTTAATAATTGCATTATAAACCAAAATTTAATCCCATCATCATAATTTACCAAGCAATAATTAAAATTAAAGGAAGGCAGAGGGACACATTCACCTCTGAGCATGATAAATAACCAAGCAACCGACTGAGGGAGAGAGCACAAAATAAAGGCTCAATTGAGGCAAAAAAAAAGTATATAGGGAGAAAAACTGCACATAACCACCACTACCTCCATCGAAACCTAGGCCAGCCAGTCCCTAATGACCAGAGAAAAGCCAACCAAAAAAATACCTGCAAACCGAGACCTGCAGATCAATCACAGCAAATAACACCCCATCATAAACCGGCTTACCAAGCACAAAGGCAGCAAGGCCAAGTCTAATAACCAACCATCCAGCAAAAACAACCCAAACCATCCACGAAGGGGCTGAGACAACAAACAGAGCAACCAGATAACATGCCCCAAGCAAAAATTAGTAATGAGAAACAGGTAGTAGCGCCAGCAGAAAGAACCCAATAACACCAAGATAAAAAACCAAGAGGCCAAACTTACACACACATAAAACCAAAGAAGAAAGGCCCACTATAGAAGAAAAATAATTGACCCTCACCAGCAGAATAGAAGAACTCCAAAGAGCAGTAGCCACCAACTAACAGATAAAAATAACAGCTACCCCATGAATGAACAAACAACTTATTTTTTTTAACACATAATTTTATTCCGAACAAGAAGGAATACAACATCGACCACAAATACTATGAAAATACATCAACATAATGAAACTAAAGCAACCTAGAAAACCAAACAAAAAGGGCAGCAAAAACTAAAACAACGATCAATAAGCGTACTCAAGTTGGCAGCCCCCAGTAAACAACTTGAAGCCAGGCACAGACCATCCATTGGTAACAGCCACAGATCCCCAACACGCTCAGCCAACACCGTCAAGTAGAAAGGCACACCACCAAGGTTTCCAACAAGCCCAGGCCAAAAGGTATACAACAAGGGGCCACCTCATCATCATCCAAAAAATCCCACCAACAACGAAAGCGAAAAGAAAACTAAAGCTTATTTCTTCTTAGATTGATTGTTCCTTCTTTTACGTCCACCACTGGAATATACATTAACATCAAAATCATGGCCAGCAAAACCCTCCTCCTCCCCCACAGAAGAAGAGGAAAGATACTCATCCAACTCCAACCAGTCCAGTTGAAGCAAAATAGATTTATTTAACTGGCGGGAGAGGTGAGATTTCAAATCAGCATTAGACATAACGACAATAAGAAAATTAACCAATCCCTTATTTCCCAAAGAGACATTAGAAGAAGGAGATACATTTGACGTAGCATTAACACATAAATTAGAATCCAAACAACCAGCCACACTATCAACCTCACAAGCTAGAGACTCCAAAGGAATGACCACATCAGGGACAACCAATGGCTGAGAAGGAGCAACAAGCCTGGCAACCACCTCATCCGAAAAATCAACCAACTGAGAAGCAATAAGATTCAGATCACAAACATTATTACTAGCATTTTCAATCACACCATCACAACCCCCATTCACAAGTGGATCAAGCTCCTTCACCATAAAAATAGGTTCAGTAAAGTCAGTACCAGAATCCAAAGCCGTGGCCTTGACCCCCAAGCAATCAACAACACTCCCAACACCAACAGCCACAGGACTCAAAGAAATAATAACTTCATTATTTTCTAGCATATAGGTAGCAGATACATAAAGCACCCCCCCTGAACTCCCACATCTAAAGATGCACACACAAGAGAAACAACAGTGGTAAGGGGAAGGGAAATAGGAGGAATAGAGGGATCAATATGATCCAAAGAGGTAGCATTCACAACGGGAACAAGTTCAAAATCTACATGAGGTTGAACAGAAGTACCAGCCTACCTCAAATGAGGAAACAACTTAACACATTCAGCCTTTTTATGCCCCATAGATTTGCAATGAGGACAATAACTAAGTATACCCTCAAAAACAATTTTCTTAATATATTCTAATTTCTTAGGCCCAAGCCAAACTAAATGAGGATGGGATTTAGAAATGTCCAATTCCACCAAGATACGAGCTACGGATGGCCTCAAGCCCAAAGTAGTAGCCTTGTTAGTATGAAGAGGGCGTCCAAATAAAGACCCCAAACCAAATAGTATATGAAAATAAAATAAATGAGGGTAAAGCTCCAGGAACGAAATCCAGATAGGGACGATCGGAGTCTCCTCCGAAAGGTCAAGGAATGGCGTCCATTTAATTACTTTCATAAAACAACCAAAAACAAAGTATGATATATGTGCAAAACCCTACTATAGTCAAGATCATTGGAAAGCTTGATCAAGACGTTGAAGTGATCCAAAAGGGTAACTAAAAACTCACACGATAATTTCAGGTTGAAAAAAAAAACTCCTAATCGAGTCTAACGACGGATGCCATAGAGAAAATTTGCCCACTAAATAAAAATCAAAAGGCTTAGCGAGATGAAGAACTTCATCCTCCGATATCCATAACGTCGACAAACCCCGAATTATAGTGACTTGCAGATGTAGAAAAATCCTAGATGCATCAGAGCCAGACAAGATTTCCTTCGCCATATCAAGAAAACTAGGGTCAACACGCTTAACATTCGCCATATCACCAAAAAGAAAAATAGACCTAGGAGAAATAAACACAAAAGAGAAAAAAAAAAACTCTCCTCAACATGAAGAATCTGAGATGAAACACCACTAGTAACGGCTAGGGAAAATGCCCTAGCAAGGCAAAACGAAGGAACCCACCAGCGACGAATACATCAATCTATTGGATGAATTTTTTAATGAACAAACAACTTATATTTTCTATACACTAGAAATTTAGGGTTCAAAAGAAATAGATATTAAGCCAAAGATTTGTCCATTAAACTTTGGCGAATAATGAGAAAAAAGATTATTTATTGTCTGACTTTCATCATTTCCAACATTATTCTTCATTGCATCCTATTGCTTATTCCTCTCAAGAAGAATGATTCTAATGTTTGGAAAAGAATTTTCCATATTAGTATGGAAACTAAAAATTTATTTGATGACCCAGTTAGGAAAGTAGAGGTATTAGATTTGACTTATGTTAAGAAAGGTAGAGGTAGACCTAAAAAGACTTGGTTAGAAAATATTAGAAATGATTTTTTTTATTAGATTTAAGTGAGAATTTGACTTTTAATAGGACACAATGGAGAAAAAGGATTAATGTAGCCGACCCCATGTAGTGGGACAATGGCTTGATGTTGTTGTTGTAATTGGTATTGGCAATATATGCTTTTATTTTGATGATTGATTAGGTAATAGTTATTGTGCTTCCTAAATATACTATTACTTCTCACTCAAATCAAGTGGTTTCAATTTTTTTAGACAATTATTTTAAATTTCTTATGCTAAAGCAACATTTGTGTATACTTATATGTACCTTCACATGTATTTAGTACGTAGTCAGTAGGCTATAAGGAGAGGTCTCGCATCTAATGGGCCATACGTACAAAGGAACTCTCTCAAGGAACACGAGCCCTCACTTGCACGACTTAGGAAAGCACATTTCCCCTCCCGTGGGCAATAGAGGACTTCATCAATCTAGTAGCTTGCCACTTTCCTCATGAAAGGAAGAAACCATCACAGTGGCTCGCCATCATCCAGGGGAAAAGAGCCTTCATCCCCTATATATCCAAGTAAAAAAAACCTGATTTCAACTAACTAAAGAGCCCTCAACTCAACCTACCTAGACCAGCCAAACCCTAAGTTCATTTTTCTCCACAATCTCAGCTCATTTACCTTCTCTTCTAGGAGATTTAAGGATTAGTTTAGGTCACTATGGGCTCCCAAACATCACTCAGTCATCAAGCACCCCTTCCTCGGTATACACTCACAAACTATAAATGCGGTACAACTAATTAACTACAAGAAAAAAGGTTATTAGTGGTCATCAGAATTGGCCGCTAAAAATAATAATTTGGCCACAAAAGCGAATAGTGATAAAAAATATTTGGGTCACTAGTTTGCCGTAGTAGCCTCATTATTGAGGCTTTTAGCAGCCAAAAATTTTATTTGGTTGCTAAATTAGTGGCCACTAATTAGTATTTGTCATACATTTTAGCGACAATTTTTGTTTATGCTGATTATTATTTATTTGGATGCTATTTAGTTTCTTATTATGTAGATAGATTAAATTCATAATAATGAAATAACATTAATTTTATTACCTATAAGTATAAAAAATAAAGAGTATAGAATAAAAAAAAAATTCATTCATTAATATAATTAATAAGAATTTTCTAGAAGAAAAAAATTTATATTTATTCATATACTTTTAAAAATACATCCATCAATTAAAATAAAAAATATGATATCTAAAATCATCAATAAAAAAAATCTTAATGTTTAGAAAATAATCAGCTATAACATCTAGTTCTACCTATTAGTAAGCATGGTACTAGATAAGCACTCAAATCTAGGATCTTTCCTGCTAGTCTGTAGATTAGAATTATAATTATCCTCATGTGGATTATTTAACAGTGATTTGCATCTTCCATTTCTATTTGATAAACTGTGTACCATGATTTTTCACAATGGCAGATCTCTTAATAGCCATAAATGAATAATATATATTATATGTACTCCTTGGCTCCTCCAAATGGACTTCATATTCTAGGAAGACTTTTCAAGCTCATAGAAACATGTTTGACGAAACAATATTGTGAAACTAACCCAATTTTAGTCTCGCATATAAACAAGGCAAACATTCTTTAGCAAAATGGGGTGATTTGGAAAAGAAAAAAAAAATGCTTTACTTAAAATTCACGAGAGAAGTATCAGGATGAGCATGAAAGTATTCCAGCCATCTAATTCAACTTTGCTGAATAAGTTCATAATTTTAACATTAATCTATCTATAGTAGAAACCGGTATAAAGTTTATGACTGTAAAAATTGGCCTTCATAAATAAAAAGGAAAATTTTAACACAGAAAGGATAGTCATTTGTATAGCAACAACTATTATATATACCATTGGGCTTGTTGTTAATTCCCATTCCAAATTCCACTTGCAATTATCAAATAGTCCATTACATACTTAGATGAATATAGGAAAAGGATATCGAGAAAATTATGAAGTATAAGAGAGAGTATGTAAGCTAAGGCAAAACATACCGTACCAACAATAACCTAAAATTTTCTATTGTTCCATCTTTAACAATGAAGTTAAAATCAAAACGGAAATTCCATTAGAATATGCAGTTGCTTCACCAAAGCACAAATTCAACAACAACAACAACATTAAGCCTTTATTCGACTACGTGGGGTCGGTTACATGAATCCTTTTTCTCCATTGTGTCATGTAAAAAGTCAAATTCTCATTTAAATCTAATAAAGAAAGATCATTTCTAATATATTCTAACCAAGTCTTTTTAGGCCTACCTCTACTTTTCTTAATATAAGTTAAATCTAATACCTCTATTTTTCTAACTGGGTCATCGGAAGGCCATCGTTCTATATGACCAAACCATTTAAGGCAACTCTCTCTCTAAACTTATCTTCCACTGGAGCTACTCCAACCTTTTCACGTATATTCTCATTTCATATTATGTATCTAAGGGTAAATCCACTTATCCACCTGAGCATCCTCATCTAGGCAACACTTAGTATTATGTTTCTCTTTTAATGACCAACATTCTACACCATTAAGCATTACAGGTCTCACCATCATCTTATAGAATTTTTTCTTAAGTTTGAGGGGGACTTTTCTATCACACAACAAGCCCGATGCATTCCTCCACTTTAACCATCCAACATCAGTTCTACTGATAATATCCCAATCTATTTCATCATCACTTTGAACAATAGATCCAAGATATCAAAAGCGTGTAATCTTATTAATGACTTGACCGTCCAAAGTCACAATCCCCTCACTAGGTTTATTACTACTAAAATTACACTATATATATTCAGTTTTAGATCTACTCAAGCAAAAATCTTTAGACTCTAAAGTTGACCTCCATAATTCAAGTTTACCTTCAACTCTCTCTCTAGTCTTATCAACAAGAAAATATCATTAGCAAAAAGCATACACCAAGGTACATCCGATTGCAAATGTCTAGTGAGAACATCCATGATTAAAGAAAAAAAAAAAGGGCTTAAGTCTTATCCTTGATGTAATTAAACTGAAATAGGAAATACTTGGTCAAACCACCTTGTGTTTGCACACAAGTAATAGCTCTTGCATACATACTTTAATGATTTGAATATAAGCATTATTAACTCCTTTATTTTCAAGAACACTCCAAAGCACTTCTCTTGGAACTTTATCATATGCTTTCTCTAAATCAATAAATATCATGTGTAGATCCTCCTTATTCTCTCTATATTTCTCCATCAAACCTCTCAATAAATGTATGGCTTCATAGTATACCTATTTGGCATGAATTCAAATTGATTTCGAGAAACATTAGTATCGTGTTGCAACCTATGCACCATAACTCGCTCCCATAGTTTTAAAGTATTACAAATTAACTTAATTCCTCCATAAATAACACAATCTTGTACATCACCTTTATTCTTAAAAATAGAAATCAACACATTCATTCTCCACTCTTCTGGAATCTTTTTAGTCTTCAAAATAGTATTAAAAAGTTTAGTAAGCCAATAAATTTCTTCATCTCCTAAGCATTTCCTGACCTTTATTGTTGGACTATCATCAAGTCCAACAACATTTCCACAATTTATTTTCCTTAAAGCCTCTCTAACTTTGGTTTTACTAATACACTAATGAAAATAAAAATATTTATTTTCACTTAGGATGCTAAGGTCACTAATGTCAATCATATTCTCACAATCTTCACTAAAAAGTTTAGCAAATATCTCAGCCACCTTTGTTGAATATCATCTTCTAAAAGAATTTTTTTTTTATCTTCATCCTTAATTCACTTTACTTGAACAAAACCCATACTACTCCTATCTCTTTGTTTGGCTAACTTATACATATTGATACAACATCACAAAATTATCTTGACTGGGCATTAATCTCAAGGAAAAATCAAGTTGGAAACTTCCAAAATTAAATTTGGGACCATCCAAACTCGAATTTTAGCAAATTTACTCTCGAACTGAACGTATCAAGAATACGAACCCAACGACACCAAATTTGACTCAATCCGATCCAAAATGAGTCCAAATCAAGGACCTGAAGCGATGTTGGAAGGTTTAAGCCAATATTTTGATTACGAAACGGTTCCCAAACATGACATGCTTAGAGTCAAATCGAGCAGCTTGATGAGAAGAATCCAACAAGCCCAAGACCATGGAATTTTGACATCATTAAGACCTTCAAATGTCTAACAAATGGTCCAGGATCATGGGATTCAACATCAGCCGTCTATCCAAACCACTCCTCATTTACCCTTGATCTTCCTCCTATTTACGGGCCATTCCACCCTAGGAAATCTATAAATAAACCCCTCCTTCCTCTTGAAAAGGGAATCCCCTAAGCAATAAATCAAGATAAGGTTAGGAGATTACTCTTGCCTCCTTGCTCCTACTCGACCACGGCCCGGATTTCCATCAGACCACCACTTGATGCCCAAAGTTCCAATGGACCACCACTTGAGGCTTGGAGTTTTGTCAGACCACCACCCGATGCCGGAGTTCCGTCCACCACTTGAGGCTTAGAGTTCCACCGGACCACCACTTAATGCCCGGAGTTCCACCGGATCACCACCTGATGTCGGAGTTCAACCGGACCATCACTTGAGGCCAAGAGTTTCGTCGTACCACCAACTGAAATTAGACTTCTTCTAGGCCACTTGAGGCCTGGAGTTCCACTGGACCACCACATGATGACAGAGTTCTGTCAGACTACCACTTGAGGCTCGAAGTTCTGTTGGACCACCATTTGATGCCCAGAGTTCCACCGGACCACCACCTGATGCTCAGAGTTCCGTCAAACCACTACCTGATGCCCGGAGTTTTCCCCGACCACCATCGGATGCCAAAGTTTTGTCAGACCACCACCTGACACTTAGAGTTCCGCTGAACCACCATATGACGCCTGAGTTCTGCCAGACCACCACATGACGCCCAGAGTTCCACCGGACCACCACCTAATGCCGAGAGTTCCATTGGGGCGCCACTTGATGCCTGGATTTCACTGTACCACCGGCTTAAAACAACAATCTTTATGATCCTTTTCTCCTGCCGACTACAGTCCTTCTATCCTCCACCGTCCATCAATGATCTTTCTGACCCCTTATCTCATATCAACTACGGTCCTTTTGACCTCCACCACCAGAAAATGGTCTTTTTGACACTTGTATCCTGTCGACTATGGTCCTTCTGACCTCTGTCACCTATTACTGTCCTTTCGACCTCTAGGGCCAAATAAATGTCTTTCTGACCCGTGTCTCCTGCTGACTACGGTCTTTCCGACCTCTACCATTAGATAATGGTCTTTATGACTCTTATCTCCTGCCAACTACGGTCCTTCCATCCTCTATCATCTACGACAGTCCTTCTGACCTCCATCGCCCGCTGACTGTGGTCCTGTCGAATAAATAAATGCATCAATATCAATTTTTTTAATTTCTACCATGTAATGCATTATATATGATGTATATCTGTTATACCAAGCGGGGCCTTCTCTCCAATAAAGGGCCTCATTTGTAATCGACTGCAAATAATAGTGGATTCATTCAAACTGGGCAAGACCCCGTGGTTTTTTCCCCTTTCTAGGGATTTTCTCGTAAAAACTTTGGTGGCTCTTATGAACGCTACACCCTCTCTTTTATCTGTATGTGTGATGGATCTTTGTGCAAAGTTTACACTACAGGAAATTCAGTTAAAACTGGCAGTTTTTTCTGGTGGTTTTACTGGTAAAATCGATGGTTTTCAACAAAACTGGTGGCTTAGTGGCGGTTCTCAAGCTGCCGGTAAAAATGGCGTAGGAAACCATTGCTGGCGGTCTTTTTTCGGCGGTTTTATTCACCGACGGCCTTCTGGCGGCTTATACTGCCGGTTATTACCGGTTTTAGTACCGGCAGTGTTCTGGCCGTTAAGCCGCCAGTACTTTTACCGAAGGCTAACCAGCGGTCCATACACCGACGACATGCCGGCGGTTACAGCGGCCGGCGTGCGTTCGAACAACAACTGGCTAGCGTCGGTACTCCGCCGGAAATGAAATCACTTAACAACGGCGGTATGATGCCGCCGGTATACCACCGGTAATATTGAGGTCCGACAGTTCATCTGGCGGTTACATGACCGCCGCTAGTTCCGGCAGCTTGAACTTAAATGACTGCCGATTAGGCCGCCGGTAATAACCGGTGGCCAAACCGCCGGCGAAACCGCCGTTATTACCAGCGGCCATATAACCGCCGGTCAAGGCCGCCGGTAACAGCTGAATTTCCTGTAGTGTTAGGCGTTAAATTTTACATTTCTCTACCGCCGCGAATATTCCAGGATACAACACATATATCTTTCTTCCTCCTTATTATCAACAAAAGTACAAATACAACATCTAAATTAACCAAGAAAAGAAGATAGAGAAATTAAAAGAAGCAATTAGTCCAGCTTTCCAAATAAAAAAAAAAATCATATTCTGCACAATCTTGAATTTACAAAAGTAATATATGAAGTTTTACAGAAATTAATTAACATGCCTAAAAGTTACACATTCTCCAAATTAGTTTCAAACAACAATTTATCTCTCTTTTATTTCTACAGAATTTCAAAATATTCAATTATGGTGAACTTTGAAACACTACATGATATTTCTTTTATATATATATATAATCACAATTTTTTTGGTTGCTTCATGGTATATATATCCAGCTTTGAGGAAATTTAGAGTTTGTGATCAAAAGGTACATTTATTTATTCAAACCCTTCCTACTCTCCTAATAGATGTTGCTCCTTCACCATAAGTTTTGGTTTGGATTCAAAATTTGAAGTCAAATGAGTTTTCTTTGAACTCTATTTCTATCGTACCTACACTTGCTAGTCCTTATAGAAATACCGTCTTCATATTCTTCAATTAAGTGGATGAAATTTGATTCTCCAACTCTTGAAGTTCCTCCTCCCCTTCATAATTGTGAAGACTTAGGTGTTGTCGATATTCAGCGACTTGATTATTATGATGGAAGCGTATGAGTAACTGTATTTGCTTTCGTTTGGGACATGCTTGATCCTCTCAAGTGTATATTTTCTTGCCATATGATACTTCCTATTTACTCTCTTCGTTATTGGAGTTTTTTTTTTTTTTTGGACTTGTCTCTTTTATCCATTTTTAACCATGCTTTTTTTTTTCTCGCATTGTGCTTCCATGCATGTGCGCTTGTATGTTATGCATACTTTTCTCGCTTGTCCCTTTTATATATCTTTTTTTCTCGAAATCATTTGATATGATAAACTAGTACATTCTTTCTCTTCTCAGAAGGAAAGAAGAAGGTAGAATTAAAAGAGGTTGAATAGGAGACTTATTAGGAGTTTAGGGTTTATGAATGAATCTTGGTAAGTGTGTTTATGTGTTTTAGAAAGGATGTTGACAACCTATTTTCTTGATCTTGCTTCACTGTTGTTTCCTATTGTAAGCATAGACTATTGTTGACATTCCTATGAGTACAACCCTAACTCTTGAAGCAACTATAACAATCAATAATGTTTGATGATACCATAAAAATGAGGATCAAGCATACAATAAAGGGGATAATCTTTTTTTTGAAATGAAAAGAGAAAGAACAATATTAGAGATATTTTTTGAGACGGAGAAACTGATGTAGGCGAGTTTGTGGGATTATTCAAATAATTTTGAGGAAAGAAACTTATATCGGCGCGCGAAGGACAGAGGTGCAGTCATGGCCACTAAACGTTGAGTCGGTTGATTGCGGTTGGAGGTCATTGCTAAAGAGCAAAACCTAGGGCAAACACGGGTGCAGTAAAATCGAGAACAATTGCGTGAGTGAGACGGTGAGATTGCGAGAGTCGTAAGTATAGGTTTTGCTTAATTGCTAAAATTTAAATAAGTAATTATTAATTGTTAAGTGATTTTTATTTAAATAAGTAATTGATAAAATTAAAATAATTTATATCATAATTTATTTTATAAAAAAATTATTAGTATACTATATATATATATATATATATATATATATATATGACAAAATTATCAAACATTTTTTTTATTGGTGGCTAATATCATGCTTCCTTATTATTTAGAGGTCTTACTTACGTTTGGTCGTTAAAAGATATCTTTAGCGACCATTTTCTTTTTGTCTCTATTTTTTTGTCGCTATTGACTCATTTTATTGTAATGAAGTTCACCCACAGTATTAAGCTCGCCTAATGCACACAACACTATTGAGATCGCACAAAGATAGATCATTAGAGCTTTATAATCCTCGCTCTCCCTCATCCAATAATTAGTTGGTGTGTGTTTATGGTAGTATATCAAGCATTATAATCTTTACTTTTTTTAAGTTTAACTTTTCTGTAGTCCTCAAAACCTTATAAAAAAGAGGTGATCAGAAACATTTTAGGACTTCTCTTTTGGATCTTATGATCTTTTAATCCTTCTGCTAGCTAGACTAATCCTTTGATTGAGCTTTTGAACACATTTAATACAACTTTTTTCGAGCGTTCCCTATACTTTCCATTAGAACCTCCATTCTCACATAGGTTCTAACTCTCATGATCACAGGGTCAGCTTGCCAGTAAGGCTGGATGTCATCTACAGAAAAATTTGAATCCAACAGTTTGAATTATTCTATTATTAAGCATATTGAAAAGATCTATATTGATAATGCTCCCATGGATTAAATCCATTTCAAAGAATCTAATGATTGTGAGTTCAGCCTTTCAGATATTGGAAATCAATAAGTGCAAGGAATTATATGTTTGGCTTGATGGCATAACAACATTTCCCTGTATATTTCTCATTTCTATTAGAGATTATAGAAAAAAATTATTTCAATTAATGAAAGAATGTTGCAGGATGGGTTCGCATTGGCCTCTTAATTGTTTATGCTGTTCTAATACTGAATCTATTTAATACGTATTCATTATTGGTTCTACTGTTAATCGGGTTTGGTAATATGTTCCAATTACTTTTACTACAATTGTGGTCTTCAGCATTTGGAAAACCTCTAATACTCTTCATAATAATGCTCTCCACATTAGAGTCCTCATGCCTCTTTATACGTGTTGATTCACTTGCTTAGAAAGGAGTAAGTGTAAATATCAAAGTACTATGTTCAATTAATTACCGATCCTTTTAAAAGTGGAAGCCTATATGAAACTGTCATTCAAAGTAAAATTTTTTTAGTGGGATGAATTATTCAAAACTTTTTTTTAGTAAAGAGGTACTTATATTTGCTCTGAAAAACTTAAGCTTTATTTGTTCGGAACGGCTTTCTTGCTGCTTTTTAATAGTACAAAAAATTTTAGTTCAAAACATTTATGTACTAAAAAGTTGCTTTTAAAAATATTAAAAAAGTTGTCCAAACGAAATATAAAGGATACTCCAAGCTAAAATAAATGATCTCCTTTATGTATTATGACCATCTGTAGCTTATGAATATATATACTAATCTTTCCAATGAATTTGATGTCATGAATCTGCATCACACAGTTACATCATTTCAGTCGAGTTGATTTTGTTGTTATTTTGATTTAAGAAGAACCAAATCTTTTCTTTGCTTATTGAATTTTAGAATTAGCCAAAAAAAAAAAAAAAAATGGAGTGTATTGATGTGCGAGTTTTTCAGAAAAACTTAAAAATAAAATTCAAATATAAAAAATATTTTTTTTTTTGGGGAAAGGGGTATTCACCCGCTACCACTCCCGAAAGGGTGCTTGGCGGCATGATTAATCCTCATCTGACCTAGAAATGGCACCGCAGAAATCTCCTGACCCCGAGCGCTAACACTATATTTCTAGCAATAAAAAAGATTTTTATTATAATTATCTAACAAATTGGTGGATAATTTTTTTTTCAAATTTAGTTATCTTAAAATATTACAAATCAAGGTATAAAAGTATTTTAAAGGAAATAAATAAATAAAATTATTTTAGGGTATTTTCCAAGAACTAAAAAATATTTTTATAATGTGAGAGTAAACTAGAGATTTATGCATATGCTTAATTATCAACATCCACTAGTATATCCACTGAATAAAAAGTAGCGATAAATAAAAAATAGTCGTGGAGATTGTATGTATGATGTACATATTTTACAAAATAATCAGGAAAAAAATGATTCATAACATGCAAATTATGTTATGGATGCTTATAATGTCTAATTCACATCATACAATACACTCAATTAAGCCTCATACATATCAATTAAACCCTTAATTTCTTCTACTTAATTATATTAAATTAAAAAAAACTGATGTTTAGTATGGCGAATATTGTATAGTATGGACAATTTAAATTTTGAATTAATCTAGATACATCCTCCGAAAATTATCTTGATCGGGCAGGAATTTCTAGGAAAAATTAAGTTGGAAACTTCAAAAATTAAACCTGGAACTAGCTGAACTCTGATTTTTGCGAACTTATAGTCGAACGGTGCGTCTCAAAAATATGAACACAACGACACTAAAATTGACTCAATCCAAACCCAAATGAGTCCAAATCAAGAACCCAAAGGGTTGTTAGAAGGTTTAAACAACAATTTGGATTACCAACTGTTTTCAAACATGACATGCTTATAGTCGAATCAAGCAGCTCAACGAGACAAATCCAACAAGCCCTAGATCATGGAATTCCGACATCATTAAGACCTTCAAATGGCTAGAGAATGGTCCACAATCAAGGGATTCAACATCGGCTATCCATCCAAACCACTCCCCATTTACCCTTGATCTTTCTCCTATTTACGGGTCATGCCACTCTCAGAAATCTATAAATAGAGCTCCTCCTTCCTCTTGAAAAGGGGAGGATCCCTAACAAGAGGGCAAGAGAAAGATTAGAGTTCGCTCCTGTCTCCTCGCTCCTCCTCGACCACTGCCCGGACTTCCGTCGGACCACCTCCTGACGCTGAAGTTCCGTCGGATCACCACCTGATGTCAGACAACAACCTGACATTGAAGTTCTGCCAGACCACCACCCGATGCTAGAATTTCTTTGAACCACCACACGACGTCGGACTTCCGTCGGATCACAGCCCAACGCTGTAGTTCTACTTGACTATCACTCGATGATGGACTTCTGCCGGACCACCGCCCGATGCTAGAGTTTTTCCAGACCACCACCTAATGTCAGAGTTCTGTTGGCCAACCACCTAAAGCTGGAGTTCTGCCGGACCACAACCTGACGCTAGAGTTTTTCCAAACCACCGCCAAATCATCAGTTGAGGCTTGAATTTTTCGCCGGACCACTAACAGAAGTCAGAATTCTGTTAGAACACCGAATAATGCCCGAACTTCTGCCGAACCACTGCCTTATAATTACTGGCTTTCTGACCCCCGTCTTATGCCGATTATGGTTCTTCCGACTTTCGTCGTCTACCAGCTACGATCCTTCCAACCTTCATCACCAGACAAAGATCTTTTTAACCCCTGTCTCTTAATGACTATGGTCCTCCCTACCTCTATTGCCTACCACGGTCATTCTAACCTCCATCTCTAGACAAATGCCTTTTTTGACCCCTATCTCCTACCAATTATAGCTCTTTTGACCTCCATTGCTTACTGCTGTCCTCCCAACATCCACTGCCTACTACAGTCTTTTTGACCTCCATCGCCAGACAATGGTCTTTCTAACCACTATCTCCTGCCGACTATAGTCCTTGCAATCTCCGTCACATACTACAGTCCTTCTGACCTCTATCACCTACTATGGTGCTTCGGATCTCCATCGTCATATAACGATCTTTTTGACCCCTACCTCCTACCGACTGTGGTCCATTCAACCTCTGTCGCCTACTACGGTCCTTTTGACCTCAATCGTTAGACAACAGTTTTTTTGATCCCTATCTCCTACCGATTATGATTGTTTTGACCTCTATAGCCTACTACATTCCTTCCGACCAACATCGCTAGACAATGGTCTTTTTGGCCCCTATCTCCTACCGACTATGGTCCTTCCGAGCTCTGTCGTCGACTACGGTCATTCCGACCTCCCTCGCTAGACAACTGTCCTTTCGACCACTATCACCAGATTACGGTCTTTCCGACCTCCATCGTTTACTGACTATGATTTTGCCGACTAAACAAACATTTAAATACTAATTCTTCCAATTCCCACCATATAATATGATGTACATTTGCTACATCAACCTAAGGCCTTCCCTCCCAAGGAAGGGCCTCATTTGTAATCGACTGCAAATAATAGTTGATTCATTCAAATTAGGCCAGGCCTCATGATTTTCCCCCCTTTTTTATGGTTTCCATGTAAAAACTCTAGTGTCACTTATGAACGCTACACCTTCTTTATGTTCTTGTGTGCTGGATCTTCGTACAAAGCTAAGACATTAAACTTTATATTTCTCTATTGCTGCGAATATTCTAGGACACAACAAATCTAATTTGAAAATTTTGTATGGTGGTTTTAATTTTAATTTAATAAAGATTATATAGTATAATATATATGAAATATAATATTAGTTCATATATATTTATTGTAATATTTTATTAATTAATGCAAATTGATCTAATTGGTCTATCCAAATTTAGAGCATATGATATAGTATAATTGACATCATATAATATGATTTATTATGATCAATTTGTGTTAATAAAAATTAAAACACACAAATTCTTAACAAACGCAGATCACTAATATGCATAAGCTTTATATGGGGCAGCTTTCTAACCGCTTTCTAAATTAAATTTGTAGTAAAAAAATATTTTGAACTAAAAATTTATTTTAAAAAAAAATGTTTCAAATAAAATCATAATTTCGTTGAAAGTGTTAAGGCCTAAAATGTAGAAAGTTTTTCTTAACCAACACCTTACCAACCGTTGATTTGTTCCACATTGTTTATTAACCAAACTCTGACGTCGTCACTCTCGAGATTTTCATTCCAAATGAAAGCAAGACGCTTAGTTCAAGAATCAATTAGTTAGAATCACCAAAGCCAAAAGGCGCGCAAGAGCCCTTTCGTCACGCTGGTACTTCACGCTCGACCCCATGGACGAATGAGCGTTAAGAATTTAATGGAGGAGGAATATAGAACTCAGCAGAGAATTCTTAGCTTATTTTATGTGATTTGGTACTCCATAATTAATTGTCCTGTATTTCGAGAAGCCCATCGCTTTCGATGCGGAGTCAATTCCTCGTTAGGAACGAAAATAAAAGAAACATGCTTTATTAAAATTTTTGTTGTTCGATGGCTTTATTTTAACATTCTTTGATTTAGGTACATATTCATAAATTAATATGTTTAATATATATTTCTATAATATATTATGTATTAGAGAAATTTATTGAATGAGAAGATAATGATTAATATATTAAGCTTGTTGCGGGCTAGAAAATACGCAGCGATAGAGATTTAATTATGCGTCTTAGCGTTGAACGGATAACTAGC
>NW_021319019.1:10358-22453 GCF_001605985.2 Dendrobium catenatum | reverse complement strand
ACTATATATTATATATATATACTATATATATTATATATATATTATATATAAATATAATATATTATATATATAATATATTATATATTAGAATTTCAAATTCAACATTGTTTCATACATGTGAATGTGTAAGAATGCCTATGAGTTCATAACATAAATTTAGCATTCAAGATGTACTTCTTAATTCACTATATTCTATGCGTGTGCATATGCAAAGTTGCGTCCTTGGTAAATAATATAAAAATAAATAATATGGTATAGATTAAGAATAAATGTTTTTATTTTAAAAAAAAAATCATTTTGAAATGGAACATGCAATATATGATCCCCGATTTATTGTGTCATATGCATGTTGTTATTTTTCAACTCTTATGGAATATGTGCAAGTTCCTGTTACAATTATGATAAATCAACTAAGTAATTTACGTTATCTTGTGCTAAAATTAAATAGAACTTCTTTGCAAAGAAAATTATATTTATTTTTTAATATTTAGCATTAAAGAATTTTTCTTCCAATTTCTTCTAGTTTTATATTAGAACAAGAAACAAAGAAGTATAATATTTTCCCTATGCTAGCATAATAGTTTTTTCAGCAATGGATATTTTGTTATTAAGTAAATTTAAAATATCATTCAAAGAGCTAAATAAAATATCAACCAGAATAGGTAGGGGTGTCAATTTTCGGGGTCATGGGTCGGGTTCGGCGCGGGACCCGGAACTGACCCGTTCAAACGGGTCGACCCTAACCCGACCCGGTTTAGATAAACGGTCGGAAATGCAAACCCAACCCAAAACCTACCCGGTGGGTTGCCGGGTTGACCCGACCCGACCCGGGTAACTATCGCGTGGGGCGGGATCGCACGGGGCGATGTGCGCAGCGACGCGGGGGTCGCGCAGGGTCGTGGTCGCGGGCAGCGGGGGTGCCGGATGGTCGCGGGCCTTATAGCAACGACAAGTGCCGCGGTAGGTCGCGCTGGTTGCGCTGGGGTCGCGGGACAGTGGTTCGCACGGTCCTGGTCGCGGTACGCAGCTGGTCGCGAAAGGCCGACAGCGGGCAGGGTTGCGAAGAAAAGCGGGTTCACGGTTGACCGCAACCCTCGGAGTCAACCCGAACCCGACCGTCTTTCAAACTGGTCGATTTCTGGAAACAAGAACCCGACCCGTTTGAAACCGGGTCGGGTCCAGGTCGGATTTTCGTGTCGTGTCAAATATTGACACCCCTTAAGAATAGGTTAGATAAATATGTAGTTTGAAAATAATAGAAACGCTTAGTATATAAATAAACATATCTAAGAATTTTTGTAAAATTTTCAGTATTTTAAATATTTATTTTTCTAATAAATGACATCGGCAATTGATTATTTTAATGAATCTAATATGCATGGTCCAAAAAAAAAAAAAATTTCACACATTTAATAGAAAAATTTCATATAAGAAACCAATAAATAAATATGAGATTGCTAACCTCATCAATTCTTTCACATTTAATGAATAATATATCGAAATTTTGTAGCCAGATTGAATAAACACGAATTTATCATTTATTTGAGTTGCACAAGGAATAGTCAACAATGTTTATTAAAAGAATTACATTTAATTTCTAATAGTTATATATATATATATATATAATATATATATAATATATATATATATATTATATAATCAATTAACTTAGAACATGTGGAAAAAGCTTGCAAGTGGTGAGAGAGGCTTGGTAGATAAATATATTACTATTAGAGAAAATTTAAAAAAAAAAAATTATCTTTTTTTTCTCTCTCTCCAGTATGAACATCTAAAAAATTACATTAGAATGCTACTTCAACATCATAATAAGTGTATGTTGAGAAGGTGTAAATAGCGCCCAGTGGTAGATAAAGATACCAAAGGAGGTGTCTTAGATGCTCTAGCTAAACAATCCAGAGCCCAAATTAATGGCCCAAAATTCATGAAACCCCGAAGCGTGTTGAAGGTTCAAACAACAATTCGCCGAGTTACCAAACGGACTCCGATTTTGACGAGCTTATACCGAATCGAACGGTGCTCGACGAGCACGAAGCCAACGAAGCCCAAAGATCACCGAATTCCGACTCCACTAAGGCATTCAAATGTCTACAAACGGTGCATGATCGAAGGTCCACTGCGGCCGTCCATTCAAACACTCCCTATTTCGCCCTTGGACTCACACCGTATTTACGGGCCATGCACTCCATAAAATCTATAAATAGAGCCTCATTCTTTCACAAAGGGGGGATCCAGGCAAGAGAGAGGGAAGAGAAGAGATAGGAGAAGAGGGAGGAGCTCCTCTTCGACGATCGCCGGACCACCGGTAGGAGTCTCGCCGGGCCACCGCCGGACCACGCAGGAGTACTCGCCGGGCCACCGCCGGACCACCGCAGGGAATTCTCGCCGGGCCACCTCCGGACCACCCCGCAGGAACCTCGGCCGGGCCACCACCGAAGCCCTCGCCGGATTTTCGTTGCACCACTGCGTGGAAGGACCCGACGGTCCTGCTGAAGGACAGACGTTCTGCCTAGGCCGACCATCCTGCTTGAAGACCCGACGTCTGCTGAAAGACGCCGAACGTCCTGCCTGAAGGCCCGACGGTCCTGCTGAAGACCCGACGTCCTGCTGAAGACCCGACGTCCCGCTTAAGGGCGACTCTGCCTGAAGACCCGACGTCCTTGCTGCAGGGGGGGGAACCCACGTTCTGCCAAATGAACCCGACGTCCGGCCGAAAGACCCGACGTCACTCAAGGCCCGGGAAAATTCAGGCCCGACGCTCAGCCACGTCCGGGGACTATCGACATCCGATGCTTCCAAGTGATATTGGGTCTAACACCGACTCTTTTTATAGTATACCAGTTGTAATCTGAACACCCTTGAAGGTATTCAACCATTTGTAACCGACCCAAAAAGTTCTAGTGTAATCATTTTCAAATTGGGCTAGGCCCGTGGTTTTTTCCCTTTTCAAGGGTTTTTGTTCCACAGTTTAAAAAAATTTGTGTTCTCTGTGTGTGAGTAGTTATCCGTTTCAACGCTAAGACCAGAATTAAACCTCTATCGCCACGTAATTTTCTAGCCCGCCAACAGTTTGGCGCCGTCTGTGGGAAACTTCTATCCCTTTTAAGTATTGCTAACGATGGTTAACAGACGTAAGCAGTCGTATCGTTGGAGGCCTCCCGCTCCAACTCCACCAATCCAGGAAAAATCAGTCCTTGAATCAGGGAAACGACAGGCATCTGCCTCTTTCCACCCCGGTGGGACGGAACCTTAGCGGAGAAGGGAACTTCAGGGACCATCCTTTAGAAGAGCGGTATCAGAAAAGATGAAGAATCTCAGAATGAGATCCTTCAACTCGTAAGGTGAGACTCGAGGACCAGCACTAGTAACCTCAAGAAGATATTCTCCCCCTCGAGGGGAACCAGCCGGGATCGAAGACGGCCTTTCATTGTTGAAGCCCTCTTCCTCCGCTAGAAGTACGCCCTCCAGATACATCCAGAGAATGAGCTTGCTTTGACACAGTAAGCTCTACCCATCCTTCACGCACGGGCTCCACCGCAGCATATTTGCCCCCGGACGTCCTAGAGGCTTGGACCAACATCAAGTCACGGAACTTCCCCCGAACAAAATACCTACGGATGAGTTCGCGGAGGCAAGGTCCAGAGGAGTTCCCCACAGGGGGTAGAAGACAGTCCCTTCACCAACGGGAATTCAAGGATCATCGCCTTTACGAAGCTGTCCCCCAAATATTGATCTTATGATGGGACTCAGACCCCTCGAAGCATATCGACCAACTACGCACTATTATGCCATATCCAGCAGGCCCCAGACCACTTTGCTCTGTCAATGTTTTTCCTGCCACCCTTGTAAAGGGCAAAAGCCCGGACATTGGTGTCTACTCACTGCCTGCCCGATCCATTCCAATAATTCATTAAATTGGCCAACTGTTCGGTCATTCGAACAGTTTGTCTCCAACCGAAGGATGATTAAGGTTCCTCCCACCTTTTCAGGGATACGGTCAGAACGAGGGCGAATCTCTTAAAGATACTTTCAAGGTTTCTCTACGGAAGCCCGACCAAATTCCAGGGGTAGGATCCCGAGTTGCCTTAGAGGTGTATTTCTCGGGAGGGCTTCGTCCTGGCCCCTTTTACTCGGCACTCATCGAGAAACAGTCCATTCATATGCTGATTTGATTCATCCGAGTAGAGGCCCAAATATCTGCGATGAAGCACATTAATGCTCATAGAAGACAATTTGAAACAAACAAAATGGGAAGCGTAAAAAAATCCTCCAGAATAGAAGTATCCACCCTCACAAAGGAAAGAACCAAGGAAATTAATAAATTTTCCTCCTCGACCCTCCACAAGCCGCGACGAAAACCTCGCAAGAAAAAAGGAGTACAGCACCTCTAACCAATACCATCCTCCAAATATAAGGATGAGATGCAGTGAGCTGGCCCATCCTGTGCGACGTATCTCGAGGCTTCGCAAGACATGAATATGAGAAGTGGCGCCCAACAACCTCTATTGACAACACTCGAACCGCACTCCTAGAAGATTATTTGTTCGGAGCACGAACCTTCCACCAGATCCGATAGAATCGAGAGATATTGCTACACACGAGCTAAATACAACATAAATGAGACCGGAATAAGGGGGATGCAAGCGAGAGCGTGATGCTAGGAGACATCAGTTGGCGCGTCGAGACTCAAGGGAAGAATTGGAACGGGCAGCATGAATTTGATACGCGGACAAGAGAGGAATAATCTTGCAACAACATAATCTGTGTCACTAGAGCACGATGATCAAGCAGCATCCAAGATTCGAAGGAGCTCTGGGATCGAAATCGTGTTCCAAGTTAGAGTTACGGTGAGAACAGCAAGGATCACAGACTATGAAGGCCAAGTATGAATAAAGGCACACCAAAGTGCAGTTGGGGGAAATTGAAACCATTGCTGGGCCTGTTATGAACGCGCCATCTTGGCCGGGTTTTAATTGCATAGAGCACAGTAGTGCTACTTGGTTTTTAAGTATCGTATGTCTTTAGTATTATGTGACTCAGTAACTATTCTGGCATCTGTAATTTTTGCAGGTCGTTATTTGTCTGGGGTGTTTGTAGCCTGCCACTAATATCACACGTAAGCTGTCCGTATTAGCGGGGGTCACGCGTATATGCTGTATGTACTCATAATAACCTGCCGCAAGACTTTATTTTCCTTAAATTGTATTGATAAATTCGCACTAGCTATATTTAGAGCCCATTTGTGAAAAAAAGTGATCCTAGTAATTTCGGTAACCGATAAGGTACTAGATTAGGTATAATTGTTTAAATTCGTTCAAGATCGTCAATAGTCAACAAACAAGATTGATCATACCGGCCGAAAGTTACAACATTTAAATGCTTTCCACGTGTATCGTCCAGGACGAACAGTGGGATCGGCCCGCCGATTGTCCAATAATGGAATCGTCCGGGGCCGAATTTTAAGATCAAAACGTAATTGAACATGTGGATCGTCCAGGACGATCCAGTGTATCAAGCCAGGACAATGGCAACATTAACATGCATCGGCCAGACGAAATATTCCATCGGCCAGGACTATCACCATGAGTTCGATCAAATCATCCAGGATTGATATAGTATCATCCAAGATGATGAGTTACATCAAGCACAGGAAAAGTTCAGCAGATGGGATTTAAGAATAATTTTCACATCGGTCCAGACGAATAAAAAGTATCATCCAGGTCGATGTGGACTAGAGATTGAAATCAAGCAGAAGAATGGTGAGATTGATCAACCCAGGGGGATTCTCCTCGACCTCATATAGTTAATTTGTAAAAGTGTGCCTCCATAATAAGGCAAGCAGAGGTATATCATCTAGATATTGGATGCTTAAATTATATGACTGTTGATGAAACAAAATTTTCAATACTAGAGTGTAAAGATAGTAGCACTATAACTCTTAATGATAAAACTATAAGCAAAGTTTTAAGTATTGATAATGTCAATAAGAGCAATCACTTTATCACTTATAAGATGCATGGTCCTTTTAGTCTATAACTTGAAATGTAACTTACTTTAAATTAGTCTGTTGACAAGCAATGGCGGAGGCATAATTATGTTCATGTGGGGGCATAAATCATTAAAGTAATAAAAAAATCCTAATCAAACATAATTGCAATTTGAGATACAGTTAATTTTATTATCAAGTTGATTAATTATTTCTAAAATTTAGTTGGCATCTTATTTCATGATTTCTTCCTAGGATCTACATAAATTTTTTGGGAAATAGTATAATGATTATCCATAAGAAGATCAACATATAACTCCCATGTAAGGCACGATTGAAAATGAATGTTCTCTACGCATGGGAAAATCAGAGGAAACACCTATTTAACTTGCATCTTGCATCTTCCTAGGATATAATTCACAAGGGAAAAAAAATGAATTCAATATTTAACTTGCATCTTGCTTAATGATTTATACATAGGTTCTACATAAAAACTTTAAGAGACATGCTAAATTTATCCATGAAAGTATCAATATAAAGCTCCCACATGTAAGCTAAAAAAAAAAAGGTATATAATCCCATAAGAAATTTAGAAGTGAAATTCTTGTAGCTTGCAAATCTAATAAAGAAACAAAAAAACATACCGAGATCCATAGATTAAAAATTGGGAGGATGAGAAGTGAGAAGTCCATACCAATCCAAAGGGG
This sequence comes from Dendrobium catenatum, assembly GCF_001605985.2. NCBI lineage: Eukaryota > Viridiplantae > Streptophyta > Magnoliopsida > Asparagales > Orchidaceae > Dendrobium > Dendrobium catenatum. The sequence goes on along the minus strand of NW_021319019.1, from coordinate 15,742 downwards.
AAAGGACTAGGATAAATTTGATCCACAATATATCAAGATATGTTGCATGATGGATGAAATAAAGGCGAATAACTGAATATCCCTACTTGCTGCTACATTTGCTCGGTTTTAGAAGAGCAGAAGAGGGTGATTGGGTGGAAGCATTTGGGCTCGGAAGAGGGTGATAGGCATTTGGGCGGCAACGTTCAGGCTTGATTAGGGCCACTGGGTGGCTGGAGGAGGTGTTCGGAGTTTGGACTTCACTCTTTCGAACGGTTAAGTTTCACGCCCACACATGGAGTTAGAGAGTTACAGCGGGATAGGTAGACAAATAGGAGAACATCTATTAGGATGAAAAAAGATTTTCTTTTATTTAACCAATTCTTAATGCATCATAACTAATGTTAATTTCTTGATATTTTCAAAGTCAATGGGGGCTTGTGCCCCTAGGGCCCCCGCACTACATCTGCCCCACTTGTCAAGTCTTATGGCATGTAAAGAGTGAGTGCATAATGAATATGAATGACTATGAAACTAAATTTGTAATACCATAGCCCAAGAATAATGTTAAAGTCCTCTTAATGAAAATACTATAATGAATGTTATGAGTATATACAATGATAGGAGCAATTAGTATATCATTGAGAAGGTCAATTTTGAGATGGCTTGAAAAATGATTTACCTAAAATTAGTGAGATTTATGATAAATATTTTTCATATAGGATAAATATCATTATCTTTCTAATTAAACATAAATGAAAAGATTACTTTAGAAGGTCCACAAATTAATAATGTTTATATACATTACATTAATAACATAAGTATCATGCTAGTATGAAAACATATTTAGTCAATCATTTAAAATGAATTATCTTATTTAGATATTTTTGGTTCTGCTAGGGTTCCTCTCGCCCCGCTCGGTGGCATTGGAGCTCCTCGTTGGTGGTTTGTCTAGGGATCAAAGTCTCTATCTTATCTCCTTTTGCAGTCTTCTCTGATTTTTATTTTGCTTTCGTTTTGTCCATCTCTAGCTTTTCTGGCTAAAATGGTGGCGAATCACCTATGCGACCTTAGTTTTTTAAAGGGTCCATTAAAAACTTGCTCTTTTTGGAAGATCTTCCTGGTATTTCCTTTGATGTGAGATTTCTTGATCTTAAAATTACCTCCTTTCAAGGATTACCTTCTCTCTGGATTTCAGAGCAGGAAATTCTTCCTTTGGCTGCTCCTTTTCAAATTTCTTTTGTCAGTTTCTTCCCCTCTAGGAGTCCCTCTCTTAAATCTATTCAAAGGTTCTTCTTCAAACTTAAGCTAATTAGCGAGGTCTCCGTTACCCTACTTGATCCGTCATATATCTTGATTAAACTAGTTAATGAACTTGATTATATTAGGGTCTTTTTCCACATATCTTACATAGTGTATAATTACTACATGAAACTGACCAATTGGTCTCCTTTATTTGATGTTGGTGTTGAATCATAAGTGATCCATATTTAGGTTTCTTTCTCGCATCTTCGTCTTCATCTATAGCCCCCGTATACTTTACAGCCTGGGTTTAATATTTGGCAAGCCATTGAAGGTTGATACTACTATTACAGCTGGTTCACAGCCTTGTTTGGCTAGTGTGCTGGTTGAGATTGACATCACTAAATCATACCATGATGAAGTTTGTTAAGGTCCTGAGAAATTTGGTTTTGTTCAACAAATAGTCATGGAGGAATTTCCACCTTTTTGTGCTTCTTATAAATGTATAGGGCATGTGAAGGGTGATTGTCATCCTCACCTATCTTTTGCCTCGCCTACTGCTACTCCTAATGCTTCTAAACTTGTTAATTTTAATGTTAGCTGTGAAGGGAATAATGGTGGTGTCTTAGATAATTTGGATAATTATGCTACCCCTTCCCTTCCTTCTTTGCTTATTATCAATAGGGTGGTTAATGCTGATGATGCTTACCTATTAATGTTGGGTTGGAGTTGTCTCATTTTGTTAATGCGTCGAAGGGAAATGCAGCTTTTGCTGATATTCCAATTTTGATTTTAACCTATGTAAATTTGAAAGCCTATCTGGCTTTGTCTATGAATAACACAAGTTTGGATCAATCTAATTGGCTCGATGAGTCCCTTACCCTAGCTTGTGGGGGGACGGGTGATGATTTCAGTAAGAATGCAAATGATTTTCTATATATGTATAGTTTGAAGGTGGGGCATGTTGTTGAGCATGCAGTCTCAAGTGGTATTGGAAAAAGGCATAGAAGTAAATCTAAGAAGAAATAATCATGTGACTGACCCTTTCTCTTTGGATGCTGTGTGCTTCAATTGTGTGGATTTTATTGGTGTTCAGGATGATGATGAGGATACTCTATGTTTAAAACCTTGTTGGCCCTGGCTTGTTGGCAACATTGGTGGTCATGATCTCGTGCTTTGTAGTTGCTGATGTGTCTTGTGTTTTGGAGGTAGTTTCTGATGCCATGTGATGGTCCTTTCCTGGCTATGGGGTGGTAGCAGGGTGCCTATTGCCATTTACTGAGTCGAGTTGGTTGGCTTCTTTTCCTTCTTCTTTGGTTGTATTATTTTTGGAGTTGTTTCCTTTTCTTTTTGATGCACTTTGGGTTGGTCTAATCTTGGGCTTGTGTTGTATTATCTTATTTTTGAATGGAATTTTATCTTTTGGTTTATATATATATATATATATATATATATATATATATATAATCAATCATTTGCATAGAAATCACCTTAAATGAGAACTTATTACAACAAGGAGACTTAATTATGCTAGTATGAATGCAATTAGAAATATTACTTATCTATATTTAAGTAGGAGTGCATCTAAATTTAATTATATGAATAATCATTTTGGTGATGCATATATATCAGAAAAATAGGACACAAAATTATTTCATTTAATTATGCCATTCTATAAATCTTGATCATTAGAAATCTTTGGACCTACTTGAACCAATTAGCATAGTTAGGCTTGTTATTTTTTTTTAGGGAAACCTACGGAGGGGCCTACGTGTTAATATTAAAAAATGATTGCACAGTCCTTAAAGGGATCTCAAGCTCACTACTGCTCCAAAGAGCTATAAAAATAAAAGCAAAAAAACTTATGAGCTTGAGTTCCCTACTAAGCATATGTACAAAACTTCCAAGATACATTTTATGGTGCACAAGAATGAGCACCCAAAAAATCATAGATGTACAAAAGATAATATTAAGCTCCATAGTCCTCCTAAATAGCTCAACAGCAAGAACCCAAGTAGTGAAAGAAATCTGCAAAAGATGGTAATAGACAAAAAAGAAAAAATAAAAATAGAGATAGAATAGAATAAGGTTATAACACCAATGAAATTCTAAAATAACACCAATATTAAGACAATCCAACCCAAGAAGCAAATGTTTTATAAGACACAAATTGAGAAATGGATAGTACAACATAAGGTTCATAATACAAAACCCAAGACAGACAGCAAGAAAAAATTCCTCTCTAAACAAATCAACCCCCAACCAATAAGCCAAATTCAGATGATCCACGATAATAAAAGCCAACCCCAACCACATTATCAAACATCAAAAAGCTAAGTGAGAGCCCCTAATTAAGTAAATCATAGAGCATGTAATCTAACATGCAATATGCCTCAAGAAAGAAGATCATAAAAATAAATCTTATCATTCCTAAAAAATAAACGACTAATAACAATAAGAGCCAAGGATATATAAGGAGAGGAAATGACACCCTCAGTCATCATACAACAATAAAATTGAAGCAATAAGCAGATCAACCCAAAGTAGATACGGATATCCTAAATACCTGTGAAGGCTTCCATTCCATCTAGGCAACAAAAAACCAAAAACCTGCACATAATCTCAACCACCTCACAGTTCATAGCAACCCAAAACCAGAGAAATATATGAGAGAAATCATATAAACCATAAGACAACAACCAGCTAATCTGAAAAAGCCACAACCATAAGGACATAAGAAAAGAATAAAAGGAAATATATCCAACAATAGTATTTTCCAACAAAACCAGAGAAGGCACAAAAATATCCCAGTAGATAAGCAAAAGGCCCAGCCAACCGAAAGGATCACAAAAAAAACTATAGGAATACAACAAAAAACCAAAAAACACAACCACCTTAAGAAATAACACAAGGTACACTAATCTTATCCAAATTAAAAAGACCCCCTAACATGAATAGGTAAATTAGAGCTAATGAAATCTGCCATGGAATCCAACCCACAGCCCCATCTAGCTATGGCATTAGCACAAGCATTTCCCTCCACCTCAATAGCAGAAAAAGAGAAGTTAAGCCTATTCAACAAATTCTTAATTTCCCTCCTCATGTAAAACATATCAAAAGAACAAATCTTATTATTCCTCAAAATAAATGACTAATAACAATAAGAAGAACAAACCTCCACCATAATATTAATGCAATCAAGATAGAAACACAACCTTAAACCATAGAGGATAGAAAAAGTGGTAGCAGTATTAACATCACAATTATAATGAGGACCAACAAAACTCAAAATGCAATTACCGTTGGAGTCTCTGATGACACCACAACAACCCGCCATAGCCGTGGTATTAACAACATCCACATTTAACTTAAAGGAATTACCAGGAGGTTTCAACCAAGAGATACTTCTGGGGATATTATGCCAAATATCCACGTGCAACTTAATCCAAAAATCAACCGCAATAATGAAATGGTTTTTGAAATTCTTAGCAGAAAGTAACTTAGTAGAAAAAAGGTCCCTAATCTTATCTTTAACATTTTGAATAATCATATGACGATTCATAACCACATGATTAAAATGAGAGTTATTCCTATCCAACCATAAAAACCAAAGGATAAGAAGGGAATAACATTCTTGATATGACGATTAGAATTAACAAACCAACAATTAAGCAAAGAATTAATGGAAATATTAGTTGTATAGTAGTTTAAGTGCAAAATATCCTCAAAATAAGTCCATGCCTTAACAACACAAGGACCAATGATAAAGACAATGTATATTGTCCATATGATAGCAACATTGGCATTTAGAGGGAAGAATGCATCCACATTTAATCAAATTGTCAACCGTAGGGATAAGCTTATGTAAAATACATCAAACAAAAGTAGAAATTGTAGAAGGAATACTTTTATGACATATCATTTTGAAAATCTTAGAAACCTCTTGCTTAGCTCTAAAGGAATGTCAGGCATCCATTAAACTAAAGTTACCATATTTAGTTAAGGCACATGTTGCAAATCTATTTTCATGACTTATGTTTTGATGATTGACAAACACTATTGATTTTCTTGAACTACTTGGTTCTTCTAACTTTTCAGGAATCAAAGAGATTGGACGAACAAACGAAGCCAGTTCAAGATTGTGTAGGTTTAGGGTTGAGTCA
>NW_021319019.1:0-10258 GCF_001605985.2 Dendrobium catenatum | reverse complement strand
TTCACCCCCCCTCTTGGTTAGCTTGGGACTACGTTCACAGGGCTTAACATCCCTAACGAACTTTCAGCACAAAGATGAACATCAAGAGAATTCATGTTTAAAGGGATCTACAAAATTTGCTGAGTAATAAAATTAGGTTACACATTAGAAAGCTTCTCAAAATCCCAACCATTATCAGTGAAAAAATAATTAAACTTCACAGAAGCATTGGAGGAAGTATTAATAATGGAATCAATGGATTGGCCTCCCAACCAACGATCCTACCAAAAGAAAGTATTATCACCACCAAGGTCCCAACAGATAGAAGGCTCAATCGCCCATTTCACTTTGCAAAGATGGTGCCAAAATTTAGAATTACCTTTATTAAAACAACACATGGTGGGGTGCTTCCCCCCACAATACTTAACATTCATAAATTTATCCCAAAGGCTCATGTTAGCACGAAAATTATACCATGAATTAAAAGAAAGAAAATATGCCAAATCCTTCAACGACTTACAACTCAGAGCCCCTTCATAAAAAGTGCCACAACATTTATTCCAAGAGGACCAATGGATTTTAGAACTGCTACTAGCCTCTTTCCAAAAAACCTTATTGAAGATTTTTTCAATCCTGTTACACATAGCATGAGTAGGAATCAAAGTTTGAAAACTATAAACATGAATAAAACAAAGAACACTTTTAATAAGAGTTAACCTACCACCAAAGCTAAGAAAGTTAGAATTCCATAAAGAAAGTCTATTTTGCACAACAAAAATTAAATCATAAAAAAGAAATGACTTCTTTCTACCCTTATAAAGAGGAACACCAAGGTACTTTAAAGGCAAACAAACATGATTGAAACTAGTTAAATTCTTAATAGCCATAATGTGAAAAGGAACTTTTTTAGCAGAAATAAAGCCATATTTATGTTTATTAAGCGTTAGGCCACTCAACAATTCAAATTGTTTAAAAAACCTCAATAATATATGAATCCTATTTAAAGAGGTATTAGTAAAAATATTAAAATCATCCACAAAACATAAATGAAAAATTTGAAAAACACCTAAAGTTTTAAAGTAAAGGCTAGGAAACTTCTTAAAGAGATCAGTAAGCCCTCTAAAAAGGTATTCAGTCGCAATAATGAAAAGAGATGGAGATATGGGATCACCCTGTCTTAGGCCATAAGAAGCCTTAAAGAAACCGTTAGTCTTTCCATTAACAATGATAGAAAATTATCGTAAATCTACTCAGAAAATGGGGATTCTCGGTTCATGATTTCAGTTCTATGGAGGATGGTTTATTTGGCCTTCAATCTTATGCAGATACCAATCCTTTTATTGGAAATCTATACTGCGCTGCTATTTTCTTCTACTGAATGAGTAGAAATAAAATTTTTCATGGAAGTAAAGAAGACAGTCTATAAGTTATTGCTGCTAATGACTTAGGTATGTCATATGCTACTCATATTCTTAATCAAAATTCGGGCAACTGGGATTCCAATCATATTTTTAAGCTGTCATATTATTCTTGGTGTCCCCCTCCTCCCGAATGGATTAAGCTTAACATTGATGCTTCTTTGGGAAGAAACTATAATGCTGGAGTGGGAGGAGTCGTTAGAGATCATAAGGGCAGATTTTTATGTGCCTTTGGACTAAATTGTATGCATTGGGATTCAGCACAAGTGGAGCTCTTATCTATTTTATCATTCAAATACTTCATCAAAGATTAGATGTTTGATTCGAAAGGCAGCATTGTAGAGGGAGACAACAAGAATGTGATCAACCTTATACATAGGATATTCAACAAGGAGCCCGTTAAGGAAAAGTTTGTTAAGCTTGAAGATTTTTCTTTTCTCTTTGATTTTAATCAAGTTTTGTTTACCTTTACAAAGAGAAATTGTAATAAGTTAGCGAACTTTTGTGCTAACTATGCTAGTTCTTTAGATTTTTTTTGGGAAGATTTAGGTGATAATAAGATTCCTCCTATTTTTATTTCTATGTTAAAGGAGGAATGTGGTTGTTATTCAATCACTTAGTTTTTGTATCTTTCTCTATTGAATAAATTGCTATATGCATTTCTTCAACAAAAAAAAAAAAAAAACAATGATAGAAAAATAAGGGCTCTCAATACAAAGTTTGATGAGATTGATAAAATTTAAATCGAAACCAAATAACTTCATAATGTCATAAAAATAATTCCAATCAATATTATCATAAGCCTTAGCAATATCAAGTTTTAAAATCATATTACCACCTCTAAATTTAACATCCAAATCATGACAAAATTCTTGAGCCAAAAGGATATTATCAGCAATAGCACGACCTTTGATAAAACCCATTTGAAATGAGGAAATCAGTTTAGGAGAAAACAATTGTTGAAGGATTCATCAAAATTTTAGATATCACTTTATAATAAAAGGTACAAAGACTAATAGGTCTAAAATCATTCCAAGAAGTGATCAAATTATTACGAATAAGCATAATAGATATAGCAGTAAAATAATTAGGTATAGAATTACCATCAAAGAAATCAAAAACAGCAGAAAAGAGATCATTACCAATGATATGCCAAGTTTTCTAGAAAAACTTGGTCGTGAAACTATTAGGCCCAGCCATCGACTCAGAATTCATACCAAAAATAGTATCTTTAACTTCCTCCAATGAAGGGGGATTAGACAAGAAAATATTATCATCATGAAAAATAAGAGAATGAATAATATTAGGATTATCAATAAAGGAATGGTTAAAGTTTTTATTCAAATGATTTTGAAAGTGTTGAGCAGCTAAGTTAGCAATTTGAGCACCATCCTCAATAACAGAACCATCAACCTGATTAATTTTGAGAATACAATTAATAGTGTGTTTCATCTTAACCAAGGAATGAAAATATTTTGTATTACTGTCACCTTCAATAAGATGTTTAACAGCTAATTTTTGTTTTCAAAACATTTTCTCCTGAGCTTGTAATTTATAAAGCCCATCTTTAGCTTCTCTCAATAAACAAAAGTTAGTTTCAGAAGGAAATAATTGGCATTGAGTCTTCTGACAATTCACCTTATCTTCCTCAATTAAAATGTTAGAAAAAAGATTCTTAAAAACATTATGATTCCACCAATTAAGAACAAACTTAAGTCTTTTTAGCTTATACACAGTATATGCATACCAGAAATAATATTATCCATATGTAAAGGAGCAAGCCAATTATCATTCATCGCATTCATAAATGAATCATGAAGTAACCACATATTTGAAATCTAAATTGAGAAGGAAAATCTCTCAATCTAGGCTTGATTTAATAAGAAGAGGAGAATGGTCAGAGAGGGTCCTGCTATAATGATCAACATTAGTAGAATAAAAAAAATTCAACCAATAGTCATTAAATAAAACCAGTAGGTTATGTCTACTGCCTACTTAGTTGTGATGGCCTATTGGATCCCAATGCTTATTGTCCCTCAATTTTGCTGCTTCTTTCTTATGCTTATACATTTATGGAACTAGAATTGAGCGGCATTGGGATTTTAATCATGATGGTTACAACAGGATTATCTTCTTGAGCATGTTAACCCTAATTTTATTGTTGGCTTGATCACCATTTATTTGGTTTGGTTATTAGTACTAGGAGCTAGAGTTGTTCATGTATTGGCTTTTCCTTTGTTTATAGGATTTGTCATTGGTGTTGTTTCCTTGCCAATTCTATCTTATTTGGCTGGGTGGCCCTAAACATGGATTACCTCGGGTTAACAGATAATTTATGCATTCTTATCATTTGGTATTATGACATTGTGACCACTTCTGGTGATGGGTGTATCTCTATATCCTTTTTTGTTAAACTTTTTTGGGTACATTATCTTATCTATTATTTATCCTTTATGTTACATCCATTATTTGCTTTGGTTGGTTTTCTTTTGTTATTGCTGGTTCTTGTAGGTTCAAGGGAAGGTTAAGCTAGTGGATGCTTTGTTTAAATTTTGGAAAAAGAATGAGCTTAGCATTTATTTTTTTTGTCTCTCTTTTTTGGGTGTTGTCCTCTTGCAGCCTTAGAATGTTACTAGGTGATTTTGTAATTTATAGCATAGGGGACCATTAGCTCTTAGGATTTTTTGGGATATTTTTGTTGTTCTTTTTAGCATTAGTGAGCTGAATGTCCTCTTTAAGGAACTTGTAATCTTTTATTTTAATTAACGCGTAGGCTCCTTTGTGGGTTTCCGAAAAAAACGACATTATGTTGTCCTGCATTTATTAGTCCAAAATATTTTATTTTCATTGGCATCAAATCATCATGCAAGTTGTCACTATGTGAAAAAAAACTTTAAAAGTCAAAAAGTTTTTTAAGTGGATGAATTATGCACTTTGATTAAACAATAGATGTTTAATTGAAATTAAGCAGAATACTTCCATGTGGGATGGACACTTTTTCCTATTACTTTATTACTTGATTCGACATATATACTTGCATAATTAGTGGGCTTTTATAAATATTATATAAGGAAATCTAAGCATATTTTCACATCAATTCAAACCATTTCATGCAAATGTCCCATCACAATTTTGACATTATTGTTGTGAAATTAACATGCATATTATAATCTTAACTATATTGCTAAAATTAGTATATATTTAAACATACTTATACGTTGTATCTTTATTTTTTCTCTATTCAATAAAATTTTAAAAAAGCTAAATAAAGTATTTTGTGATTTTTATTTTTAGTTATTTCATTATTTTTGCTACTTTATATATATATATATATATATATATATATATATTAAGAAGCCCTTACTATTTGGCCTAGAAATAGAAAGGACCATTAAAAAAATTAAAAAAAAAGATTTTAGAGATGTCTATTGCCATAAAAGATCAGAACCATTCTAAAGCTCTTAGAGACTATGCTAACCCTGTCAAAGAAGGAATCCATCAGAGTATTAATAGATTTATAATCCAGGCTAATAACTTTGAATTGAAACCTACCATAATTTAGATGGTTCAAAATATCCAATTTTGGGAAACTCCTATTGAATATTCTAACTTACACTTAACTAGTTTCTTGGAAATATGTGTAACATTTAAGTATAATAATGTTAGTGATGATGCTATTAAACTTATCTTGTTACCATTTTTAAAGCTATAATGCTAAGATGTGGTTGAATTCTTTACCCCCAAACTCTATAACTACTTGGAAAGAATTGGCACATAAATATCTAGCTAATTATTTCCCACCTATAAAAACTGTCAAACTTAGAAATGATATCACATCTTTTTCCCAATTTGAGGGAGAATCAATTTATGGAAGTTGTGTGAGATTTAAGAAAATACTTAGAAAATGTCCTCATCATGCTTTAATAGATTGGTTAGTTATTCAAATTTTTTATAATAGATTGGTAGGATCTATTAGGTCAATCATAGATGTAGTAGATAGAGATCCTTCAATGTTTAAATCTTTTGATGAAGCATATAAATTAATAGAAAAATGGGTACAAATAATTTTTAGGGGACTTATGATAAGGTAAATCCTAAGAGAGTAGTTAGTTTGTATGAATCAAATGCTTTATCTATTTTAACAGTAGAGGTAGCTATAATTTAAAATAAATTGGATACCATTAGAGTTAATTTAGGATCAGGATCATTTATATAATTGGAAGAGCATAAAGAAATTCTATTGATGATAGTAGTGATCTAGATATTAAAAATATGAATTTGATTGGAAGGAAAAATTATCCTGATACATACAATCCAGATTAGAGGAATCACCATAATTTTATTGGTTAAATAATATTTATGATAATAATTAGTGAATATATGTCAATCAAGTAAAGGAGAATATTGTAATAATTCATAGAAAACTGTAAGAAATCCTAGACCTCTATATCCCTTTATTTTAAACAAAATAATAAAAATAAGAGAGAAAAATCACATTTGGAAGATGTTTTGATTCATTTAGGAACTCATTTACAAAGTGAAGTTGTTGCTTCAATTACAAATTTATAAAGTCAATTAGGACAGCTCGCAATTTGTTTCAATATAGAGCCCTTGGATCATCACCTAGTAATATGGAAGTTAGCCTTAAGGAGAAAGAGAATGATCATAGTGGAAATCAATTGAGAAGTAGTAGTGAAAGAGAAGGATCATTGTTGAAATCAATTGAGAAGTGGTAGTGATGCACCCCTCCAAAATGATATATCTAGGTAAGTTTAGATCATGACTATAAATTTAATGTTGTATTGGGATGCAACCTAAATCAATTATATATTTTTATCTTTTATTGTGTTCTGTAATTTATGTTTTTTCTGATATGTTTTTTAATTATTGAAATGTGAATATGGTATATTATTTGTAAAACTTATTATTCTTCATTTTGACAATGTTATGAAAATTTTTTAGAGAAAATTTTATTGTGCTAAAATTGAATGTGCTAATGATGTAAACACTTAGTAAGTACTAATGTAGACTCTTATGCTTTAAATTATTTCATGGATGTTTTTAATATCTCCCATTTTTTATTTAATACATACAATGGTCATGTATGTAGTTAATAGATATTATGATATATAGTATCAATAGTGGAATATTGGAATAGAATATTAGCATACCTAGACATATGATGTTAAATTTTCTAGGTTCTATGGAGATTATATAATTATAGGAAGGCCATAAACCTCCCTTTTCTTTTTTACAAACTTGATAGAGATCTAGGGATGTATATATTCTAATATAGATATAGAATAAAGAGTCATTAGGAAAACTATACTGGCTCGTATTCATTACTACAAAATATTAAATATTCACTAGCATCAAATTTTCCTGCAAGTCTCCATTACATGGAAAAAACTTAAATAAACATCTATTTTTATTTTTAGTAAGATAAAATGTGTATTTAGATTAAAAAGTATTAGTTTAATTGTAATTAAGCATACCACTTTCTCATGGGACCGATACTCTTCTCTATCACTTTATTACTAGATTTAGTACGTATACTTACGTATTTAGTGGGCTTTCATAAATTTTATGTCAAAGAAAATGTAAGCATATTTCGACGTTAAGTCAAAGAAAGCCACAAAAAAGTCCCATCAATGTCAAATCTAATGAGGCCATTTTCTTAAGCTACTATTCAACTAAAAAATCATTCAATATTTTTAATGAAATAAATTTTGTCAATGAAGATTCTACTCATATCACATTTAATGAAACATGTTTTCATTATCCAATTAGATAGATAATCAAGAAATTCATAGTATAGAAAATGCTGAGAGTTTAAAGTTAAAAATAAAACATGTTGTTAATACTCCTAATCAATGGATATACACAACAAGCCATTTGAATGAATTAGAAAATCCCTTTCTTAATTAGTATTATAACGTGTAATGCAACTAGGAATGAATTGAATCATGCATCATTCAATAAGTGGACAGTCGTGCTCTAATAGTGAAGATGACACACCAAGAGGGAGGTGAATTGATGATCTAAAAAGAATTCTTCAAAATTGTTTTTTGAATATAAACCAAAATTTGATTTTATGCATAAGTGTTCAAATAAATAAAATGACACAACTCAAGCAAGTACTAATTTTTGTGTTTTATGTTTTTTGTAGAAAAATTATATATATATATATATATTTCTTTTAAAGAAAATATGAACCGCAATCAATCACAATAATTTTGATATCACGAGTTCAAACATAATGAAATAAGAGTGCTAAAATTTAGATTGCAGGAAAATAAAAGCATTGAAAGTAAATGTGTAAAGTAAAGAACATAAAATAATTTCATAATAGTTTGGTCAACTTGACCAACATCCACTCCCCAAGGGTCCTCCTCCTTGGGTATGGCACTACATTATGACTCTATTTCAGCGCACAGCTAGGTGGAGAAGCCCTTTCTCTTACCACAGGTGGAGAATACACCTTTATAGAATCTTCACATACCCTAAGAGACTCTCCATTCACCTCCTTGGTTTAACAGAGTCACTGAGTCATCATTTCAACTTCTTGATTCGACAGAGTCACCGATGATCTTTGGCCTTCAAAATATTTCTTTCACATAACTTATCTGGAAAGAAACACCAACTTACCTCAGGTGCCGGTTATCCAGAGCAACCATGTGAAAACCCCTCTCACACTCACTTTACTACCTCAAGGATATTCTCCCCCTCATAGAACCTCATCCACTCTCTCTCTCTCTCTTTGCTAAAATATATCTCTCACAAAAGAAAGATAAACCTTTAACTACACAAAAACTCTTCTAAAGTTATGATAAGAATTTTTTTAGAGGGCTTCTAAAAACCTTATTTTTTAATTCTACCGCTTTTATTCAAACAATATATTATGAGTATCATACGATATGATTAGTTCATTACTAGCAAACTTCATGATTTATGATTATAAATCATCCAGCTTGATTAGTTTAAACTAAATATTATATCATGTAGAATGAACCAAAGTATCTTTAGAGAGTTGTTAGGTGATGCATATAGTATATTTTGTAATTAATACATATTTTTATTTTTATTCCTTAATCCTCGGAATCCATCTAAATACAAACAAAGAGAAAGCAAAAGGGAGACTAGCTCAATCAGAAACAAACCATGAAGGAGATAGAGGAAAACTATGCCCAGCAGTCAACCATCACGTCCAAAGCAAAAGTGTCATCCAAATCTGAAGTCCACAGATCCAAAAATTAGGCACCACAATAGCAACCTGAACAAAATGAAAGACCCACACAACCCAACACCCCAAGGCACCAAAGCAACAAGAAATAGCTATTTTTTAGATTTCCTCTTTCTTTGTTTACCCACCTGAACGGTAGTACCTTGCATACCATCTTCCTATCCAAACATTTCCTCTTCATCAACCTCAGAAGGAGAAGATGATGAGCCTTCAAGCCAATCAATTTATGCCCTAAAAATTTCCCCCGATATGACACCCACATGAGCATTCAAGGAATTAACAAAAAGTAAAGCAACAAGAACATCAACAAGCTGTTCAGTAAATCCCAATCCTACATAGGAGAATGCACAACTAGACCAGTAGGTATCATAAGAGAAGCAATAGAAGGATCGACCTCACTAGAATCAATGCTCACCACCCCCATATTAATATCATAAAGTTCATTACCACCAACGTTCATCAACTTATTACCAAAAGCACCTTGGGAAATGTTAAAGTCATTTGAAGAAGGGTTAACAACCACAACACCAAGAGGGAAAATCTTATCAAAAATCAAAGCTACACCATCATAGGCATCAACATCAGAAAGAGGATTGACAATAGGATATTCTTCGAAATTGACAAATCAATTGATAGGCTCAGAAACCTCATCCACACCCTCATTAATACCACAAGAAAGAGCCATCGGTATTCCTTCACAAAGAGTAGCATCCTCAGTGTTGACATTGCTCATTTCCATAGCTAATGCAGCATTCATACCAATCACCCCATTACCCACAACCTCAATATGACTAACAGGAGCTGCAGTGGGAATAAAATTTTCCACATAACCACCAACAACCACAACAATAACCTTCTCACTAGAATTACGATTAATAATCGAATCAATCACCAAATTTGAAGAACAATAACCACCGGGAAAGTGACCAATCGATTTGCATTGCACACAAAAATGGGGAAATTCCTCCATGACAACATGCTGAACACAACCAAGCTTTTCAGGAAGAATATTTTTTTGTAATGTCAAGCTCAACTAACACATACGCCACAGAGGGATGGAAGCTAGAAGAGGTCGCATGATCCACCATAAGGGGACGGCCAAATAAAGAACCCAATCCATGAAGAATACGGGGCAAACAAAAATGTGGTTGCAAATGGGAAATGAAATCCAGATTGCTATGACAGGAGACTCCACACTAATATAAAGAAGAGGAGACTATTTGGTCAACTTCATGTAACAATTGCTAACAAAATAAGATCTATGAGAAAATCCTCTACTATAATTGAGGTCATTCACCAACTTATTAAGTACATGACTTTGGGCCAACAATGTTATAAAAAATTCACCATTGAGCTTATGAGCAAATAAAAACTTTTGAATAATGTTGAGACTTGGATGCCTCAAGGGAAAGAAACCAACCAAAGCAAACATCAAAGGAGCCGTAAGGGCAAGCACCTCATCATTCGAAATCTAAAGTGATGACAAACCACAAAACATTGATGGATTGAGATCAGGAAAACCAGCCTCGAAAGAAATACTAGACAAAGCATCAGCAAACGAGCGAGATTTAGTCAATCCCCCCCCCCAGAAAACCAAGATTAACCCAAGGTTTATAGT
>NW_021319018.1:235900-238611 GCF_001605985.2 Dendrobium catenatum | reverse complement strand
TTAATTTTGTACTAAAACTCCATTTTAGAAAGCAATAAAAAAGCCGTCCCAAACGAAGTCTAAGACTTTGTTTGGGACCAATTTCTGGTTGCTTCTTAAAGCAACTTTTTAGAATAAAAATTTAAATTTTTGTACTAAAAAATTACTTTAAGATGCAACAAAAAAGCTATCCAAAATGAAACCTAAGGCTTCAATTGAGTCAATTTTTTTGCTGATTTCTAAAACACCTTTTTAGTGCAAAATTTTCGTGAATTAGAAATTTTTGTACTAGAAAACTATTTTAGAAAGCAGCACAAAAATTATCCCAAACGAAACCTTAGACTAATCAACAAAATTATTGAGTATATATCATGCTATAATTCAGAACTAAAGTTTAAAAATAGGGGAATTTTGCTGTCCATTGTCTTCATATCCTGATAGTTGTGCATTGCCATAATGTAATCAGAAATGATTATATAAAATTTGACCAATAATCATTGTTTAGTTGAATAATTAACTATAATTAATTGTAATTAATATTTGTGTGACTAAAAATATTTATTAAAAATATAATTATTTAATACTTGCTCTTATATTATATATTATAACTCCATATTTTAATTAAACGAGTAGCTCGAGAGGGTTACGAGCCGAGTCAGGCTGGGCTCGAGCTCTAGCTCACATAATATACAAGCTCGAACTCATTGCTCAATATACTCGGCTCGTGGTCTTATTAATAAGTAGAGTTCGAGCCATCAAGGGGCAGAACCAGCCTTAGTTCTCATGGGGAAGTGGCTCAGCACCGCGCAGTTCCCGAGAGGGGTGCCTTAGTACTACACAGTTCCGCCCTTGGAGCCATCTTGACTCATTTACATCCCTAAACCCCTAATGTATTGGATATGATTTGAGAGTTCAGTGTTTTATTTATTGGCTGATTTCATTCTTTTTGGTGAAAAGCAAAAGTGAGTCAAAGCACACCGCAGAGAAAATTTATGTGGCTTTGGAGAGAAGACCTTTTGCTCTATAATTGAGCTTCTAAGTCTAAATATTGGGCCCCATGATTAAGGTAGTGGAAATTGTTGATGCACTCTTCTTATAATTATTTGTTATTATAAATTTTATCCAAATGATAGCTCTCAGTATTATTATTATTATTATTATTTATGATTACATTAAAATGACCCTTGGATCAAAATCGAAGGGCTATAGTTGCAGCCCACATGAGCCACTTGTGCCATTGCCCACGTAATTTTCTCAGTTCGTTTTTGCTCTGCTTGTGCGGTTCTACCGTCCGCACTCCGCACAAAATAATTTCTCCAGCAAAAGAGCGTCATCCAGATTTCCCAGTGGGTACTTTTAAATGCTCTAGATATAGCTTTTGAGAAAAAGGAAAAGTATATACAAATTTATTTTTATAAAATACTCTAAATAAATGAACAAATAAATCAAAAGAAATTAAAAATGATTTAATTTGGGAGTTGTTTATTTGCAAATATTTATAATTCAGAGATATGTTAACTCCACTATAAAATAAATATGATGTATTTGAAAGATATTGTTATTTTTTATTTATTTGGTACTAATAATAATAAAATTTAAAATTAAGAAAAAAAAAAGATTAATCAAGGTCATGGAGATGGATGAGAACAATGGCACATGGTCATTGCAACAAGGTGTGGAGCCACACACTAGGGGCGAGGGATGTCATAAGCATGCTAGTCGACAGCTAGTCGACAGTGTCGCGAAAGTCAGGATTGGGAATCGAGGCGAGTTGTTTTATAGGCGTATTTAGACTAATTAAAGTAAATTCATGCACACATCAAATACTCAAGATATGAACCCAAAACCTCTTGATTGATAGCCAGAGCTTCCAACCACCAGATCAACGTGAGTTGCATGAGGTAAATTGTTAGACGACGATTTAGGATCAGAGCAAGTTCCAATCAAATTAGAACATTCCTATTTCATCCTCCGACAATATATTCTTGAAATAAAGGCTTATTAATTAGCATCGAAAAGAGTGATCTCGAGCCTCAAATCAAGAGGTCTTGGATTTCAGTCTTGCGTATATGATGTGTGCGTAAATTTGTCTCAATTGATGTCCACCCCTACTCCTTATATCAAAATGAATGTCGTCATCTCAATATAAATAATGGATATTTATGCATTCTCATTCCTTTTTTTGCCTCTGAATATTGTGAGAGAACTTTTTTAAGAGAATGAGTTCTACCCTTTTTCCCAAGAAGAAGAAAGAGTAGACTTTTATTCCCCAGAAAAGTTTTTGTAGGGAATAAAGAAGAGCTCGCATCTGTTGCTCACTACAATATCGATCCATAAACGAAGAATAACTCAGAATATTCTTTAGCCTTCTAGAGCCAGTGTGCTAAAATGGCATCTCATGCTTGGTTTTTTAGAGCAATTAGATTCAAATCTTTTGCATAAAAGTGCATCTTTATCATCTATAGAAGAAAATATAATAGCACATAAGAAGGAATGAAGGTCACTTATGAATTTTCTATGTTTTTCGTCTGCTAGGGTTTCTGGTTGGGGCTTTTCGCCATAGCCGCCTTTTCGTGCCTTTTGTCTCCGTCTCCGCCGGTGTCTTCATCCCTTGCTATTGTGCTTGTCCATGGCTAACAAAAGGCTTGACCCTGGTTTTTTGGAGGGTAAGAACTCGAAATCGTTTAAAGAGGTATTATCTGACGTCGATTCCTCGAAGGTTTTTCCGGATT
>NW_021319018.1:225834-232541 GCF_001605985.2 Dendrobium catenatum | reverse complement strand
TTGAGGTCCTGGAGCTCCGTTCGGACCCACTTGAGACCCTGAGCTCTGCCGAACACCACCTCAAGGCCTTGAGTTCCCCCAAACCACCACCCTGAGGCCGGAGTTCCCGGCCGGACAACCATCTTATTTTTTTTGTTTGTAAGGCTCCTTTTTTGTTTTTTTAAGAAAAATTTTATGCTATAAAAAATTGCTTTCACAACAATATTTAAAAAGTTATTTCTTCTATCGATAATATTTTCATATCACATTTATAAAAGTTGTAGCCGTACATCAATAAAACGGGCCTTAATATATACTAGAAGCGTAATGATTTTTTTTTTCTATGCAATAAAACCTTGAAAAATTATTTTTCCAGTGAAAATAGCCGTATTATTTTATTTATTTTTTTGAACAATTCAGTGCAAAAATAACCGTTTAGTTAGGGGTTGTCAAATTCGGGTCCCAATCGGGTTCGGGTTCGGGTCGAAACCGCGAAACTGACCCGGCACCTCGTTTGGGTCAACCCGACCCCATCCGATCCCGTTTTTTAAAAACGGGTCAGTTCTGCGACCACCGAACGCCGACCCCGATTCGGGCTCCGGGTCAACCCGACCCGACACGAAATCGACCCGGAATTGACCCAAAATTGCGTAATTTTCGGGTCAAAATCGGGTCAATCTCGGGTTTTCGGGTCAAAATACGGGTAAAACGGTCAATCTCGGGTTTTCGGGTTCAAAATGAGTTTTCGTGTCACTTTCGGGTCAATTTCGAGTTGGGCGGGTCAACCCCCGAACCCGACCGATTTTTACAAACGGGTTGATTTCATGAACCACCCGAACCCGACCCGTTTTCTGGTTTGGGGTTGACTCCGAAACCGAATTTCCGGGTCGGCGTTTCGGGGTCGTGTTCGTGTCGTGTCAAAATTGACACCCTACGTTTAGTAGTTTATATAAAAGGGTGCATTAAGCATGCACAGCACTAAATATTTCATTTAATTGTAATATCTAAACTTCATTACCTATAAATTATACATATAAATATCCCTTATATGAATTATCATATTAATTATACATCTATAGCTAAAAACTTAAAAATATAGATCAATGTTTCATTAATTATTAATAACAAATTCTTATTATTCAAGTATGTAGAAAAATATAAAAAATGATTAAATAATATTTAAATCTTCAATTTATATGTCTTATTTTAAACACACGAAGACATCATTACCCCCCACTTTAAAATTAAATTTTTATAAATACGATAAATTTTCGAATTTAATTTGATAATAATAATAACTCACAATTAATTCTTATCCTACTATTAATCCGAGCTAATTTGTGAAAATTTTGATCAGCTGTGTTGCGGGAATGGAAGTAAAATCACGCGACAAAATAAATAAGAAAAAAATAGAAATACAACATACCGCAATAAAGGCACTCAGGATTTACGTCGAAAAATTTTTGAATTGAAAAAGAAAAAAAATTAACACAGAGCCCATACCACACCAACAAATCCACTAATGAATATTGCGAGAGATAACTATCTCTTACTCACCTTCCTTGCATCTCTTCTCTTTTCCACCTTTAATCACTCAAACAAAAGAGAAAAGTAAAGTTAATAACACCAAGAGAAAAAGTCCGATGGAGGTCAGGGCCTCCGGTGGAAGTTTAGTGGAGCTCATGGCCTCAGGTGGTGGTTCAGCGGAGCTCAGGGCCTCAGGTGGTGGTTTGATGGAGCTCAGATCCTTAGGTGGTGGTCCGGCAATGGTCTAGGAGGCAAGAGGCAAGAACGATCTCCGATCTCTCTCTTTTCTCCTTAGGCTTAGGGGTCCCTTTTCAAGAGGAAAGGGGGCTCTATTTATAAATTTCTTAGAGTGACATGACTCATAAATAGGTGGAAGATCAAGGGCAAATGGGGAATGGTTGGATGGACGGCCAATGTTGAATCCCTTGATCATGGACTGTTTGATGGACATTTGAATGTCTTAGTGATGTCGAAATTTGGTGATCTTGAGCTCGTTGGATTCGTCTTGTCAAGCCATTCGATTCAAATATAAGAACGTTATGTTTGGAACCCGTTTGGTAATCTAATTTGTGGTTTAATTGAACCTTCCAACAACGCTTCTAACCCTTGATTTGGACCCATTTGGGCTCAGATTGGGTTGGATTTGGTGTCATTGGGTTCATATTTTTGAGACGTTTAGTTCGACTATAACTCTATAAGTTTGCTAAAATCAGAGTTTGGATGGTCCAAATTTTAATTTCGGAAGTTTCCGACTAGATTTTACACTGAGATTCATGCCCGATCATTATCAAGATAATTTTTTGATGGTGCATGTATCAATAATCATATCATCATCAATTAAAATATCTTCTCCTATATTTTACATTTCTTATATATAAATTGACATAAATATATACACCATCAAAATAAAAATATTTTTAATTTCATAAACTTGAGAATTAAACATTACTCAACCAACTAAATAATATTCTTCATACGTCAGCTCATATCCCACTATGAGAA
Source organism: Dendrobium catenatum (assembly GCF_001605985.2). Taxonomy (NCBI): domain Eukaryota; kingdom Viridiplantae; phylum Streptophyta; class Magnoliopsida; order Asparagales; family Orchidaceae; genus Dendrobium; species Dendrobium catenatum. Next base: position 230,033 of record NW_021319018.1, on the reverse strand, counting down.
TGTAAGCCGACCAAATCATGAATAACATAAGAGAACAAACAGAGATTTCTCACCTTCCCAACCAGAATGCATGGTCGGTCTTCTTCCTTTTCTCCTTGATTGGACTAATTTATATGGGATAATGGGATTCCATCTCCATTTCCTCCACTCTGTGTGGTCATGAACAAATACTTATACAACATAATTGAACAAACGGCCACTGTGGTGATGCAATATACAAGAAAAAGAAGTGGATAATTGAAGCCTGCAACAGTGGCATTTGCTTATTATTGCTTCCTTTCCACTCATTATATGTCCGAAGTTTCAAATTTATAATAAAAATGTCTCACAATGATGAGTAAGAGAAAATTATTTTTGTTTTGAGCAACAAGTGAAAGCATGCAAGCCATGCAAATTGGAAGGTTGAAGAAGGAAAGGAAAATGACTGTTAATTCAGCTCGACATCACAATTCATGTTATGCTTAGGGTTAAATTTTATTTTGTCCTGCTTATTGTTGTATTGTATCTTGCTGTACGTTTTGAGTATTTTATTATGTTGTGCAATGGTTGTAAGTCTGTGGATGTTGTAATCTTTTACTCCTTTGGATAAATGGTTGTTTAAAAAAAATAAAAAATTTGTTATTCTTAGGGAGCTTGTTTACGACAGTTTTTTTGTTACTTTCTAAAACTGCTTTCTATAAATAATTTTGTATTAGAAAACCGTTTTAGAAAGCAGCAAGAAAGCTATCTTAAACAAAATCTTATTCCTTATATCTCATAATCCCTAACAAATAGTATCATTGCCAATAATTTAGCAGTTGGTGGCATGGGCGGAACCCTTTGTGGCTAGGGGGGGCAATTGCCCCCTTTAAATTTTTTTTTTTTTCATTATACTATTATTTATGTAATTTTTATCCTTTATTATAAGAGTTTTTGGGCAATTGCCCCCCTAAAAATGTTAAAATTCTATGGTCTTTAGGCAATTTTCCCCAATATAATTAAATACATTGTGTAGATACAAAGAAAAATAGTAAATCAAAATTTGTTCTAGGAGTGGAAACCCCCGCAGGGGCACTGCCCCTTGAGCCCGCGACCTGACCGAGCAGGTCGAACCCAGCCAGGGGGCGCTACCCCCTTGGACCCTCGACATATATGCAAACAGTTACTTATAAGTTTGTCCCCCTAAAAATTATGACTGATTCCGCCCCTAGTTGGTGGCTCGATCGTTGGATCATGATCATCTTTCCAGTATAGTTGAATATAATCTTATTACATGATTTTTGACAATTCTTTTATTCCTAAAAGAGTGATGTTACTACATAGTACTCTCATGTGCCAGGTTATTTTTTAAAGAATATGAGAATATTGAGTTTAATATATTGAGTAAAGTGTCTCCACACATATATTCTGATTTCTATCCTATTCACAAGCAGGAAAACCAAGTGGAGCTCTCGTTTTGGAGAGAAAGGCCAAAGGGGTTTCGACTGGAGGAGGAGATCTGTGTGGCTAGGAGATTATCATCTTTACTTGTTGAAAGGAGAGACTAAAATCTAGTATAATAATAATAATAGAGAAGTTTTTTTGAGTGATTAAGTCACTCGGTTATTCACGCTCTTACTCGGTTCCTGCATGAGATCCTTGTTCTTCGTATGCATTGGTTGTAGGCTTGAATCGCATGTGTATTCCTTCTTTATATGTTATTTGGAGAAGGTTGTTGGGAAAGAAAAACATCTAATTTTTATTTGTGCTTGTTTAGATTTGAGAATTTTCGATTTATATTTTTTGCCAAAAGAATTGAATAATCTTGTAGTTCTGTCATATCACCTTTTTTTCTACATATCAATAAAATAATTGAGATCAAATTTATCCTGCGAATGTAGAGTTCTTCGAACAACTCTCCCTGGCCTATTGGTTGAGAGCTTAGGCTTCCAACTAAGAGATCCAAGATTCGAGTCTATGTGTATGCGTTGTGTGTGTGAGTTTGCCTTAATTGGCCTAAATAGCCCAAAAAAAAAAGTTCTTCGAAACTTGAACTACATAAATATTTATCCTCTTATTTACATTCTTTCACATGCCTATATTAGGAACTTTTATTACGTTCGGTGCAAGGACGCAGAGGAACGTCCGGTCGGAGGCAATTTCCCGTCCAAAAACTAGGTATTTGCTCGGTACAACTATGTATTATTTGATAATAATGAAGAATACCGTTCCGTTCTAAAAATCTAATTAGAAAGACCATACCGAGTTATACCGAGCTGTACCGAAAAAATACCGAGTTGGTACCGAGTTTTTCTGGGAGAAAACTTCGGTACAAACTTTGGATAACTCGGTATTTTCTTCTGGGTAAAGTCCCGGTATAACTCAGGTATTGGGTCTTCAAATGATGGTATTCTTCGTTATTGTTTGGTATTGCTCGGTATTTGCTCTGTACAACTAGTTTTTTGGTGGGAATTTGCCTCCGACCGGACGTTCCTCTACGTCCGGTCGGAAGACATAATAATTGTTCCTATGTTAGACCAATTTTCTTGTTATAATATTGTTTTACTATTGTTCAATTATAATAAATTGCAATTATCACTTTGATTGTTGAAATGATTTGGAGGAAAAAAACCTGTCCACCTTGTAACTATATTAATAATTAGTTATTCATGTAAAAAAAATTATCTCTGTATTAAATAAATTTTAGCCAAGATTTTTTGCTGAAATTTACTTGAAGACTTTGTTTGAAGCTTTGAAAATTTCTATACTTACCTGGACGGGGTCTTTACGGGTGATCATGAATGCCTGTGGCCTAGATTAGAGACCTTCATTGCACTTTGAAGGGGCTCTGATCTACCATCTGCCCAAGTGGTAGAGTGGACGTCATAATTTGTGGCAGGGGGGTTCGCGTTCGCGCGGCCCCTACTTAATTCTGTATTAAATAAATTTTAGCCAAGATTTTTTGCTGAAATTTACTTGAAGACTTTGATTGAAGCGTTGAAAATTTCTTAAAAATCCAGATCTAGATATTTCTTCAGTAATATTGCGCAATAATAACAATGATAGAATCTCTTATATGAAGTTTGTCTCATAGCATCCACATGACTATGACAAATAAAAAAAAGAATTATATGTAATCGCTTTATGCACTCTCACCATATAAAGTGCTTTAAGCTACTGGCTCAGAGTCACTTGCATTTATATATATATTTTAATGGCGATTAGTGGGAGCCTCTTTGTACTTATGCAAAATGCTTGGCCTAACATGGAGTAACTGGATTCAGTTTTTATTGGATGGTGAGCATCGAGAGCAATACCAAAAGCATGAACACTAAATTGGTGAAGGGTTGGCTGGGCAAAGCTTAGGTCTATAGTTTGAATTTCTTGGCAAGCAGTGAAAGTCTTAAGTGTTAGCCCGTGTAAATTGGTGTGAGTTGCATGCTAGGTCGACCAGTGTTTTCACTGGCATTAGGACAGTGCTTCCTCGTCACATAAAAAAAATACTAAATTGGATTGGACCATAGCCTTTAATATCCTCATTGCAAAAATGAATATGGATCATTTGGAGCTAGCTAGCCAAGATTCCATTTCTCTATCATGGCTTAAAGGAAGAATATTCTTTCAAAACTTCCTTTTTATTATTACGTGTTAGAATATTTACGGCCGTAGAGAGAGTGTCAAAAAAATCCCGTAAAGATTGATGCATGCTAGCAATGCACATCACCTATAAGACCAATACACAATGTCACTTATAGGACTGATGAACATCATCGACGCCAATGTCAATATTCATCAACTTAGGTTTCGTTTGGTACGAATTTCTTACTACTTCTTAAAACAACTTTTTGATACTAAATTTAATATTTATATAAATAAGTTATTTTAAGAAGTAGTAAAAAGGCCGTCCCAAACGAAGCCTTAGTCGCCAATATCGTTGATGCGTGACATCATTAACAAGATGGGATGGATGCCTCTGACTCCCACTCCCGATGTCCAAACCATTATTTATAGAAGACTTCTTAGTCTCGGATCACTTTCCGAAGGAGCAATCGAAGATACCATAAGCAATCACTTGAAAAAATAACTCTAATGCCTCAATATTTTTTCAACTTTTATCATGAAATTCATTTTATGTTGTTTATTTCTTCAATATCGTATTAATACCTTCCCTAATCATGAGGAAAGGGCATCGATTATAACTGATGACATGCATTACTTTGATAGCAATAGCTAAGTCTTGC
>NW_021319018.1:89372-225734 GCF_001605985.2 Dendrobium catenatum | reverse complement strand
CTTAAATCCCGCTGTAAATCCGATACCAAACAGCCCTAGGGTGTCAGATTTCCATTCAGACTTTGTTTTAATTTCTCAATATAATTAACTAAAATCAAAATCAAGAAATAGGTGGCCTTCTGATTTTCCGAAAAATAAATGAAGAATAAAATGGATGGATTTCAAAATTTTGAAATTTATTTTGATATGTATGCAATTTTAATTGTTACAATTTTGCCCTCTTCTCAAAGCAAATTCAGGAACACTAAGATTCATCATTGATATATCATCAAAAATTTATCTTGATCGGGCAAGAATCTCAAGGCAAATTTGAGTTGAAAGCTTTCAAAATTAACACTATTTAATTTTACTGATACTACGAAAGATGATATAATGGATTGAGATATGATGAACTAAAAAGATAAATTTATACCGATAATCAATATAAACATTAATATCTATTTTTCATTATATGATTTATACCATATAGTTATCTTTTATCATGCATTGATTTTAATTCAATAATTTTAGTTACTTGCTGAGCTATGTGCTCATTACATGGTTCTATACATGGTATTTCAATAAAGGATCCTTTGATATGAGGCTCCAGAAAAGATAAAAATATAATCATATTTCTTTTCGCTATTCATTGGTAAGCTCTACTTAAATGATTAAAGTGATAAACATATATAATTCTTTCAATACATACCATGGAGTGTGACACATAATGATTTGTGGGGGGGGTGGGGGTTACAAAAGTCATAAGAGACATTAAGATTATTACATGAAAAATCTTGAAAAGGAAAAAAAACCAAGAGGTCTAACCAAGTTAAAATGATTCTACTAGTGTTTATTATTCATTACAAATGAGGCCCTTCATTGGGGGAAGACCTTGACTCAATGTAACAAATATATATTATATAGAGTATATTACATAGTGTCAATTGAAAGAGTTCAATGATATGAGAGTTGTTCTAAAGAAAATATTGACCTATTTGTTTGATCGGTAGGATCATAATCGGGTAATAGTGGTTGGAGGTCAGAGGGACTGTAATCACTAGGGGAAGGAGGTCAGAGGGGTCATAGTAAAGAGCGAAGGAGGTCGGAGAGACTATAGTTTACTGGAGACAGAGGTCAATGAGATTGTCAGTAGCGGACGACGATGGTTGGAAGAACTATAGTCATCGAGCAGTAGAGGTCGGAGGGATCATAATCGGAGGGCGATGATGTTCGAGGGGATTTTAGTCGACGGCAATGGTGATCAGAGTGGTGTGTTGATGGCAATAAGGCGAAGGTCCGACGGCAGTAGGCAGCCGAGCAGAGGTTTAGCGGTGATCAATTGACAGACGGTGGTCTGGTGACGACCGACGAACAATGGTCTAGTGATGATCGACGGACGGGTAGTGTTCCTACGATGGTAGGTGGGCATGCGATGGTTTGGCGACGATCACCAAAAGTTCACTGTCGGTGGTACTTGGGTGGAATTCTTGGAACCTCAAAGCCTCAAAACTATCTCGACTCTCCAACAAAAGGTTCCCCTTCATGTAGAGAGTGTGAGTGTATTTATATATTTTGTGAGAGGCGCACCCTGTGAATATGGAGAAGATCCATGACAGGTTTGGATAACCCATGATGATTCCCTCTATTATAGAGCATTATTCAAGTATTTAAGTGCCTTAATGATATTAGAATTAAGCAATATTGGACTCATTGGATTCATCTCGTGTAGCTGTTTTTTTTTTAACAAAAAACTAATAGGTTACAACATCAAAGGGAAAACAAGAAAAGCAAAAGGCAAAATACAATAAAGATTGGGCTCAGTAATCGGACGAGGCTCCCAGCATCCCTGACGTCTCGCACGGACCATCCAATAAGGTGAAGATAGCGCCCAGAAACCAACCAACTCTACTTACATCACCAAAGGTTGCCACCAGCAAAACGACGAGGACACGAGCCCCAGCCACATTATTGCCCCAAAAATAGCGGACCACCACGGCGACAAAATACCAGATAACAAAAATCGAACATCAAAAGTAAAAATAACAATAAACAACAAGCAGTTATCGTCTTCTACGACCCCTCCCACTAGCTCTCCCACGAGAAACAATCGAACGAACTGGTCTATCACGAACCAGAAAAAAGTCATTCCCAGGGTCAAAACCCCCGCAAAAATCCGTCGAGATGAAACCACCATCCTAACGATCGGATTCATATTCAAAATAAGAAGATCCATGCAACCAATCCACGTGATTCCTAATATCAAAACCATAGTTTTCACCCAAATAATTCACCATATTGAGCGTGTCCACCAAGTGTACAGGGACATCAACAAAATTATTGGAACACACCGAGTTTCCATTCAAATTCTCCACCAGCACACACTCGGGATCATTAACAGCAGTCACAACCGGTAAAACAGAAACTTGAGCCTCAGATGATGGAACAGCCGGTTCAACAGACCCAGCCATAATATTGCACAAAGACCCCTCTTTACAATTGTTAATAGCAGGAGAAATAAAAGGGGGCGAGACAACCCCAACCTCATTAACAGGTAAGACAGCATCCCCCAACCCGTCAGAATCAGCCAACGGAATTGGGAAAACCACAGCTTCAGGGGAAAAAACACACGCAGGTAAAGCCACTGCCTCCACAGAATTACATTCACTATCACAATTCAGAGGTCCAGGGACTAAAGGAACCACACCATTAATCACATTCGTTACACCGAGAGGAATAGAGTTAACAATCGGGATAGAAGAATTAATAGAGTCAACAGAATTCACTAAAGGTTTTAAACAGGCAACCACCGAAGGGAGAGCCGAATTTACAGCCGGACTTAGATGAGGAAAAAGCTTAGAGCATTCCGACTTCTTATGACCCACAGCCTTACAATGCTGACAGAAGCTGGATAAGCCTTCAAAAACCACCCTTTGAACATACCCAAATTTCTCAGGACCCAGCCACACCGACTCAGGGTAAGATTTAGAGATATCAATTTCAACAAGGATACGTGCAACTGAGGGACGCGATCCCATAGCTGTAGCATTATCGGTTTGAATCGGACGCCCAAACACCGATCCCAACCCAAATAAAATCATAGGCGAAAACAGGTGAGGACGCAAACCCGAAAAAGATAACCAAACAGGGACAATCGGCGACTCCTACGACAGGTCAAGGAGCGGCGACCATTTGATTACTTTCATGAAACAGCCAGAAACAAAGTAAGAACGGTGTGCGAAAATCCTCCCATAATATAAATCATTAGAAAGCTTAATCAACACATTTGACTGATCCAACAGAGTCACAGAGAAGTCACCAGAAAGTTTAATATTGAAAAAAAAATCTACGAATGAAATCCAAAACCGACCGTTTCAGGGGAAACTTCCCCACCAAAGCAAACTCGAACGGTTTAGCAAGATGCAAAAACTCATCTTTCGAAAACCACAAAGCAGGCATACCTCGAATGGTAGATACACGACAATCCGGAAAGCTAACCGAAGCAACGGAACCAGACAACACATCTTTAAAGGATTTGGAGTTCTTACCCTCAAGAAAACCCGAATCCATCCTTTTATTTGCCATGAAAACGCAAGCAAGTCGGCGAGAAGGCGAAGGCGGCTAGGGCAAAAGCCTCAGCACGGAGGGAAAAACCCTAGCAGACGGCACTCACGAAAAAGCATCGAAAGCGAAATTTTAAGGGTTTGTCTCGTGGAGCTGCTTGATTTTACGATAGCCATATGATATTTAGAGAACACTTAGTCATCCAAGTAATAAATTGAATCTTCCAAGTATGCTCCAACCTTTAGGAATGGACTCATTTGGGCTTGGATTAGACCAATTTTATTGTCATTTGATTTGTCTAATTAAGGTGCTCAATTTGACTATAAGTTTGTTTAAACTGGAGTTTTGATGGTCTCATATTTAATTTCGAAAATTTTCAATTCGGATATGCCTCTAGATTTGTATCTGATCAAGATCATTTTCGGTGATGTATCAAGTATGCATATAAATTAAATTAAGTTTAATCCACCAATTAAATTTTTATTTATTTATTATTTTTGAATGTCAATTTAAAAAAAGTCTAAGCTTTATCAATAAAGCCAGCTTCAAACTTTCGCAAAGTTTAATTAATAAAAAGTCTATTTCAATCATATTCTACTAAACAAATATTAAAATTCAATTCTAACACCTTAACTTTCAAATAATTACAAAGAAGCAAATTTAGTAAAAAATAAAAAAAATGTTTTGACAAAAAATGGATTATTCTGATTAGGGGTGTCAATTTTTGACACAACCCGAAACATGACCCGAACCCGACCCGGAAAAATCCAGGTTCGGGTCAACCCGAATCCGAAATGGGTCGGGTTCGGGTTCAACAAATCAACCCGTTTTAAAAATCGGGTCGGGTTCGGGTTGACCCAGCAACTCGAAATTGACCCGAAAGTGACACGAAAACTCATATTTGACCCGAAAACCCGAAATTGACCCGGTTTTGACCCAAAAATTGAATATTGACCTGATTTTGACCCGAAAATTAGCAATTTTATGTCAACTTCGGGTCATTCGTGTCGTGTCGGGTTGACTCGGACCCGAATCGGGTCAGATTCGGGTCCGGAAACCTGACCCGAATCGGGTCGGGTCGGGTTGACCCGAACAGTGCAGGGTCAGTTCCGGGTTCGACCCGAACCCGACCCGCTGACCCGAATTGACACCCCTACTTCTGATTTGCAATATACGTGTGAAAAAAATTACTATTAAATTTATTTTTTACCCAACAACTACCTGAGGTGTTTTTCTATAAATATTAAAAAAAATTTAATCAAATCATAAAAAAATAATTATGTCTGAAATGGTAATTGTGCAGAGCTTGTAAAGACAAATTAGTTTCCATCATAAATCTCTTTCATGAAAATGGAGAGTTATTACTTATTAGTGGATCTTCCTTTTTATCAAGTAATAATGCTTTCCATTAGGGGGCGGCATACTGGAAGACTACTCACTGAAAACTATCCGATTTCTCATCAGCGTTCTTTAAAGTGCTTTTAGAATCTGGGCCATTAATCCTTTGATTGACGGCACGATCGCCGCCGGATCTTGTCTATTCAATGAATTATTAAAAACTTTTAATGAGCAGAGAATTTTTTTAAGGTTCATCCAAAAAAAAGAAAAAAGAAATACAAATTAAAAAATAACATATTTAAAATATTCATAATTATTTAATAGAGTGTAAAATAAATATAATTGATTATTTGATTTAAAATAAATTAAATATAATATAAAGCTAAATGATAATAGTGAATAAAGTTAGCTAAAATGAGATTCAAAGATAATTTAAGAAAAATGTATGAGAATAATCAAATGATCAGACCTATTAAGCAATAGTAATATGATTGATGGATACCAATCATAAAGTTTTATGGCAATAAAAAATTCAATTTTGAGTTCATCCAATCATTTTCTAAAAGCTTATTTAGTTGTTTGTAAGCAAAAAGTAAAAAAAAACATTTTATTTTTTTATATTTAATATATAAAAAATATTATCTTTTTTATCCAAAAAATAAATATATTTGTGAAATTTTAAGTCAAGTTTGATGTCCAATTACATTTAGTAAAATGTTGAATTTGATCATTTTTGTTTTTTTAATATAATTTTAATTAAATGTGTTCTTAGATTATATGTATTCAACACTCAAATAAATCAAAGGCTCAATTCAATAGTAAGCAACTATAGTATAAAAATTAATTTAAAGGTATAGGGTTTAGCTAGACATACCCATCGTCAATCTACATAGCGGGCCAACTTGCCAGGTCACTTGGCAGGGAAAGTTATTACGTCGAAAAAAAAATAGGAATCCGGACAATACCGAGCGATACCGAGTGCTCAGTACCGAGCACCCAAGTGCATGCGCTTGTTATTGATCTGGACGCGTTTGTGTCCGGACACAATAATTACTCCTTGGCCAGGCTATATCAAGCCATTATATGGGCCAATTATTAGACCACTTGGTAGGTATGCTCATCAATTCACTCATTGATTTTATTAATCAGGTCCATTCAATGAACCTAATTATTAGGTTCAATCAACAGGCCAACTCATTAAGGCTGTCCGGGATAACTCGTCATGCTACTCATTGGCCTAACTACTGATTGTCCACAGTTAATTTTTCACGTGTATTTTCTTGACTAATTATTTTTTGGGTTATATTTTTCAAGTAATCGATATATTTTCTTATTTTTGGTATAGCTTTTCCTTAGGAATGAAACGAATCGGAGGTGTTGTCATGTATGAGCTTTGTTATTTAGCTTGTTCGAGTTTTCTATTTATGTGTCAAGCTTGATCATTAAAATGGTAGACACTCAATTTGGTTAGTGTCTCATAAGCGATTCATGTCATTGAGATTCAAGCAGCAGATTCCATATATATTATATATATATATATAATATATATATATATATATATATATTCATTTATGATATATTATATATTAAGGACCAACAATTAAATATTATTTTGAATAACATTGAATTTTTGCTCTTTAAACAAATGTTTTAATTCAATGCTATGAATGAATTGAAATGAGTGGTGTGGAATAAGTTTTTTTGATGATTTATTTTATTGATTAAAAAATTAAATTGGATTAAAAGATATGATATTTGTTTAAGAAAATTTAGTCCAATTCAAGTCAAAGTGATATTATAAATTGTTTAAATTCAAGATGGTATATTATCTAAATCAATTAAACTTCATTTGGAACAATTTTTTTGCGGCTTCTTAAAAGTAATTTTTAAAAAAAAAAATCTGCTTTAAAGCAGTAGTAAAAAATCGTCCCAAATGATCTTAAATTATATTGAGAATAATGAATAAAAAAAAAAGAAATGATAAACTATAAAGTTAAAATGGAAATTTTAATTATTTATATAAATAATTTAATAATGTTTATTTTATATTGGTTGTATCAATGATGGTGAAAAACCGATCTCAACTATTAAACATTCGAATCTTTCTTGAACCGTTTTTTTTTTTTTTTTGGACTACTCGACCGATTCAATGTGCAATGTCAGGTATGATTATAAAAATCTTGCTGATAGCTAATGGAAAACCTTAACGTATTGCCACTGAAGTCTCGAGAATTATGCAAAGTTTAGTTGCTGATTGCTGTTTATGTTAAACTAATGATCTTTGTTAATAATACTTTCGACTGTACATCAAATTTTTTAACAGTAAATACATTTTTATCATATTAATTTAACTTTAAAAAAATTGCAACTCTTAAAAATTGATAAATTTTTTCTAAAATGATAATTCATATGAGTTAAAAAAAATGAATTTTTAATCTATTCTATATGATAAATAATTAAATTATTATATCTCATTTAATTATATACTTCTTACAATTTATTCTATATGATTTGTTTTTTGCAAGAAAAAAATTTTTAAGAAATTTATCAAATATTTAGTTATATTCCTTACCGCTTCTCAATAAGGTACAAAAAAAAAATATATGTTTTTTTTCAAAGTATATATGATTAGTCATAATTATCTTCCAAAAGATACATTACAAAAAAAAAATCATTATATAATATAATTAAGAATGACTATTAGTATTCATATTTTCTTACAAATAATATAATGTATACAATTAAAATTAGCATTTAATTCTAACGTTACCATATAAAAATCTTAACTTTTGTTCATTTAGAATAGTTTTTTTAATTATTTTACTTTTCAATCAATAATTATAATTTTATTTGATTATTATTTTTTTCATATTTTTAAATAATATATGTATTTAGAAAATTTATAATCATAAGATAAAATTATTTTTTAATAATAATTTTATAAAAAAATTTAATATTACGGTCCTTCAAAATTAGCATTTATCCAAAATAAATGTGAAATTATGAGTCAAAGTTTCAAATATATGTGAAGTCGTTATCATGAGTGCTCTTTCGTAATTAAATCAACTGGAGTGCGTTATCCTGATTTCCATTGGGAATTTATGCTTTTTGCAATACTTAGAAAGCTATTATAAAATATTTTATATTAATTTAATAACAAATATATTTACAATGTATTGGCAAACTTTTCTGAGCCGTGCTCAAGAACCATTTGGCTATTGCTGCCTAATCATGGCTGCGGCTAAAAAAACCCGCTATGATTTATTTGACATAATTTTTCATTATATATATATATATAGTTTTAATATTAATTAAAAGTACATAAACTAGATCAAACTTTTCTATGCATTTTTCCCAAGCTAAAACCTTCTTCTGCTTGACTGGTGCATGTAGCGGATGGAGCGTGAGGAGGATATAATATCTTATTATACCATAGAGATCCAACTATACCAGTAGAGATAAGAGAAGAGTAGCAAGATGCATCATAATTTTGTTATAAACTTAAACAAAAGAAGAAAATCGAGGGCTCTACTTGATTGAAGTATTTTACTTTTATTTATTGTTTGTTACAAGTGATGCTCTTTTTCATGATTGAAAATGCGTTGATACAATATATTTTATATAAACTGGGTAAAATGAATTGTCATGGAAGTAGAAAAGCCGTGTAGCATGAGAGTTATCTTTATAGCGATAATTTATTGTTTATATAGTCATTCTTCTTCGATGCGGGGAGGTCATGACTAATATGTCAAATATAAATCTTGATGTTAACATCGAGAGTGAAAGTTGGTGCATATGACATGCATGATATTATGCATTAAAACTTTTAGTCATAACGGGTAGCAAAATTAATGGGTGTCACAATAGTCATGAAACAATAGCTAGAAGATCACGATTACATGATGATCATTAGGAGATCGTAATAGGTTGACAATGGTTAGATGATTGTAGTTGGGCCAGAGGATTATTGTCAAGTGATGATGATCGGAGGATCATTGTCGGTGATGATTGATGCTTACTAATGATCGGCATCTAAGATTTGTAAGCCTTTGATGTATACTATCCATAACTTCCTGTTGGTTGACCTGTGTCCCATCCAATCACACGAGCAATCGAGTCTTCTACAAGTTTTTGCACGACTTCAGAATCATCACTTGGTACCCGCCAACAACCAACATCTAACGCCTATCAGCACTTACATTCGACACCCGGCTTTATGAACTTCCAATTTAATTTACTTTATCATAATAAGCAAAAGATAAGTACTTTCAATCTATTTAGTACGCATTTAACCATTAGATTGAACGCCAAACTAAAATAACATTAAACGATTACAGATAATTGACGTATGTTTATAAGCAAATAAATGACAAAGATATATTAATGCTAATTGCTCCATAACATTTATTGATATTTTAAATAAGTTTGATTTAATTTTTTCAATTTATCGATTGTCTTTCCTTCCCCAACGCCTTTGGTAAAATTTATATGGGACCAAAATTTCCATTAGAGTATTTAAAGGCGTCCCCAATTCAAAAATCTATTTTTCATTTCAAAATATAACAATAATCATGTCAAACAGTAATTCATCTCCAACCAGACTTCATTTTTAACACAAAAAAAAAATATTTATGTGTGTATTCTTATTCATATATGTTTAAATAAATGAATTACATAAGAAATAAAACATAATAAAATTTTAAAATTAATAACACATGTTAAACAAATATATTTGGAATCTAAATCTTAAAATTTATTAATTTTAGGATAATTTTATAATAAAAAAGGGATTGTGAAGCTGTTCATAGTCTCAAAAATGGTGTTGTGAATGTCAATCAAGTGGGCAAGTCACCGAAGTTGCAAATGGACGTTTGCAGTTCAATTGGAGATGCCCCAATGATATGATTTTTTGCATGTCCCTATCCCGATTCTTTCTCCAAGCGTCGATAATAACATATTTCCTTCAAATCTCATTTGTTATTTAAGCTTGAGAAATGCATGTGCGATCATGAATTATAGAAGTAGTATTTTAAATGAACCAGGAAGAGGATCTTCGATCATATAATCTAATCTACAATTAAAATTTATATATTATACATAATAATAATAAGAGTTATTTTTTCAATATTAAGGACATGAGAGCATCCCAAATCCTAATTAAGCAATATTAAGGATCATGTTGCATTTAAAATTATCAATTGGCATTATTCCATTACTAATAAATTAGGTTTTTGCAACACTTTTTTTACCTACTACAACAATTTAAATATTTACTAAATTATTTGCAGCGGTTTCATGAATACTGACGTAGAAAGACTTTAGGAGGGGTTAAAACCGTTGCTAAAAGATAACAGAAGTGAATAAAATATAATGTTGCACAATTATTTATGAAAGTAGAGGAATAGAAAGAGCGAGAGAGAGAGAGAATATGATAGAAATTCTATGATTTTATTGCTAAAAAAAATAAAGTTGAGATAAATTCTAGAAATTCTATAAATAGATAGTTTATTAGTATAAAATATAATATAAAGCATTATAATTAAATAGATAAAATTAACTTTCGAATTATTAATAAAAGCGTCTTAAAAAAATGAGTTTTCCATCTGATATTTTTAGTAATAACAACCATAACAAAACACGTTTAACTGTTTAAGTCAAAAACAAGTTGGACGCACTGAGACACGTGGAGGTCAAATCGTTCAACGACTGGAGCTTTCTCTCTCCCCGTGTTGACCGGTCACATCTCCGCCCCACGAATGCGGTACGATGAACCTCACAACCTCCGCTCCTATCTTGCCATGTGCCCGTTATTAATTCGCATTCCACAGCCCCTCTCTGCTATAAATTTTTTTCCTCCGGTTAGGCCTCTCAGCTCTAGTGGCGTACGCGTTTATGCAGTCCACCTCAAATGACCTATGTTAATTAGTTTATTTAGTATCAAATCATGCTTAGCATTATAATTAAACCTCTTCTAATTGGACACCATCGTTAAAAATCTAATAATAACAATCTTTCTCAGTGGAGTTCCACTCACCTTCTTTTAGATGTTCCAAGCTCTTAAACGAGTGACTTCACTTGGATAAAATTTCAATGAGAAAGAAACAATTTTCATTAAAAAAAAGCATTTTGTATTATTTTTTTATTTAAATTATTGTTTTAAGTTTTGATAATTCTTTTTTATTTTGATGCTTATATATATATATATATATATATATAGAACTAATTATTTAAAGATATAAATTGATTCATTTTATGATTTTAAAGAAATAAAAAAAATATTTAAATTTTGAGATAGGTCAATTTCAATATGAAGTTTATTTCCATCTAAATGGGTAGAAAAAAAAAAGGAGATGCTCATTTTAAATTAAATGGAGCTATTTTTATTTTAAACTATAGAGGAAATATTTTTTCTCAGTTTAGATTATTATAAAAATTAGTAATTCTGAAGTGTTGATCAAGACCTTTAATTTGATCATTAATATGCATACTCCTATAGTTTTTATTAGCTAGTTGGCCTCGCGCAAACACGAGCTTTTAAAGGAGAAGAAAGTCTGACTAAAATTTAGTGAAAATAATTATCTTAATATTAAGGATTTATTTAGGACATCTTTAGATTACTATTTTTTTTTTCTTATTTTCAAAAAAAAAAAATGTATTAAAATGCAGTTTTACAAAGCAATAAGAAAGTCATCCCAAACGAAGCCTAGATCTAGACTTCGTTTGGGATAACATTCTTACTGTTTTACTTTTCAGGCCACAACCATCATTTTTATTTGGCTACTTTTTTTTTTACTGCATTTTCAAAGTAATTGTACTAAGAAACTATTCTATAACAGCTTTCAAAAAAATTATTTTCTCCACAATAACTTTAGAACCACCTTTACAAAAAGCTGAAGTTTGAAATATGTGCAATATATAATTAATAAATTAACATAGTGTTGATTTAGGACAGCGTTCCCACTGCATTGCTTGGCAGACCAAAATATATTATGATTTCATTTGATTAGTGCTTTCTTCATGTTTTCTTATGAAGTGCATCACTCGCAAAATCTATAAATAGTCTCCTTTTCACACTTGATAGGGGGCTTAGACTTTATGAGGTTTAGACCTTTGGCTAGAGACTCAAGAAAGCTCTAAGAGTTAAAGCATCCTGGAGCTCCACCACGGCACCACCTTTGGTGAACCCTCGCCACCAGGTTGTTGCTGGACCTCTGCCCGACCATTATATTCGGACAACCGTCCAGTATTCATCATCGTCTAATAACCCAATAATGAAAAGTATTTTAAAATGTGAATTTTATAATTTCTGTTTGAACTAAAGCCCTTCGACGCTATACTTTTGAGTGTTGCGGCGCTATGTTTGAGAGTACAGCGGCGCCATACACTATAGGAAAGTCATCAATTTGTGGCAGACAATGCAATGAAATTTTTTTCTCTAAAGTTCAATTTTTTTTCTAAAACTTTATCTAAACCTGTTGACTAGCAATTTCTTTCATTTTCTCAACGTTCTGCTTTGACCTCGCCCGCGAGCTCCTTTGATGAAGTTTGCTTGGCATAGTCTCCTTCGACGACGTTCCTTCCTCTTCCATCTGATGTCACACTTCCTCACTGATCTTTGTCTTCGCAGTCGTCGTATCCCCTCTCGCCGCCCGTTGCTCTGCCTCCTTCAACGACGTTACTTCACATTGATATATGATGTTCCTTCTTGTCACATCCAAAGTTCGTCGCCATTCTTCTTCGATGTTCTTTAGACACATCCTCGCCATCATCTGACTTATGATCGCATCCTTGCTCGAATCCTTCCACGACGTTCCTTCTCTCGGCAGATCAGAGATTGTTCATTGAGACGTTGTCCATCTTTCTTGCTTAAAATTTATGAATCTATTATTCATTATAATGGTGTAATAGATGGAGATATTATTAGTAGAACTCATGTTGGATGATTAAAATGGATGAATGCATTAGACTTATTGTGTAATAATTAAGTTCATCTCAAACTTAAGGAAAAATTCTAAAAATGGTGGTGAGACCTGCAATGGTTTATGGTATAGAATGTTGGCCATTAAAAGAGAAACATAATATTAAATGTTTTAGAGATGAGGATGTTGTATACAATAATCATAGCATGTTGGATGGTTAGTAGAATTTGTGTTGGATGTTTGGAATGGAGGATAATGCATCAGGCATATTGTGTGATAAATAAGTTTCCCTCAAACTTAAGGAAAAATTCTAAAAAATGATAGTCAGACATGCAAAGATTTATGGTGTAGAATGTTAGTCATTAAAAGAGAAGCATAATATTAAGTGAAGTGTTGTAAATATGAGGATACTTAGGTGGATGAGTGGCTTTACTCTTAGAATCAATTGTTCATGGTGATGGTGTAATGGATGAAGATATTATTAGTAGAATTCAAGTTGGATGATTGAACTGGAAGAATGCATCATGCTTGTTTGTGATGTTTTTTACTCATTTTACTTCTTTTTGATGTACGTATATGAACTATTGAAACTTTAACAATGCTATGACAATTGTAGAATTTTATGGAATGTGGTTGTTTATTTGAGCTATTTGAATGTTTGTTACTGTTTGATTATTATTGCTTCTAATTATTTGAATGTTTAGTTGAGCCAATACATATATATGTATTGGATCCATCCCCCATCAAGGAACTGTTCTATGCATTATGTATTATCATTGTGGAATCAAAGTTTTCTCCAATCAAATTTTTATAACATATTAGTCAAATATCTATATTATTTGTTGCAAATATTAGACGAAGAACCTTAAATATAGCATTAAAACAATTTATAGGTTATGAAATTTTTTATTGATTTAAAGAGAACTTAGAAAGAATATTACGATTAATTACTTCTTAGAACACATTATTTGTTTTCACTATAAATAGAGTACTCTTGAAGGAGGGATAAATTATTCTACACTGATATCTTCGTCTAGATCTGGAGGTCAATCAGAACGCGCAACGTCACTTTTTGCTCGGTACCGGTGCTGGGTACTGTTGGGTAACGGGTGATGTGACGTGTTCAGATTGGCCTCTGGACTATCCGGTGTCTGCACATAATAATTTTCTGAAAGAGGGATTTGACATCTTGCTTCCAAAAACATATAAAGAGAAGACGGTTAGATAGATAGAGAGAGAGTTTTGCTAACACGAAGAGAATGGAGGAATTGGATATAAGAGGCATGTCTTTTATTCTTCAAGAATAAGAAAGTTTTGTTATTTTCAACTTCATGAAGAACAAAAATTTTCAGCTAGAAGATAGAAAAGCCTAATTTGAAAACCTATAACAAAAAAAAAAAGAAGATAAATAATAGCAACTATAAAATTTTCTTTTTATTTCTAGCATTTTATGAGGAAAAATCTTTAATGTAATTCTCTTCCAAAGTCATAAGATAATTAAAATGTATGCAATTGTGACTTGTGAGCATAAGATAATCTCACCAACAACAAATACCGCCAGCTTTATCCATTATATATATTTATCTTTGCTGCATTTATTTATTATTTATTTATTTTGGAATGGATGTATTTACCCGCTGCCTCCTCCTCCTTCTTAGGAGGCATATGGCGGCATAACTAATTCCTTGGTGGACCTAGCAGTAGCCACCCATACATATCCGACTCCACAGTTGCCTACTCCACTCAAAGGAGGCTAGCTGCTCGAGAGAAGAATCGAACGTGGGTTGGGGTACCCAACCACTCTCGCCCACCAACCAAGCTAAGGGCATCTTCAACCAAAAAACCCATTTTCCAGTCCAAAATATAGTAAAACTAAAAAATGTAGTAATTCATCTCCAACCAAACGCCATTTGTTCTCCTCTTTCGTGTGCTTCTTCATCTCGTAGCAAAGGAATCGTCTTTCTCCTCTTTCAAGCCTTCTTTCGCAAATCCCGTAGGCCAATTTTTTTTTTTGCAAAGGTGAAAAGTGCGATGTCAATATTGGGATTATATTGTTCACTCCAGGAGCTTAGTTGATAATTTCGTGCTCAATTAGATCGTTTGACGAACAACATACACTTGTTTACTGTTCGGTTGTAGATGTTCTAAGCGTGGTGGGTAGCTTATTTAAATTATTTAATTATCTTTATTTGACCCTATTTAAATTTATATCATTAACCTACCATTTTCACCTATTAATTAGCATTAGGATAGACTCATTTTTTTTAGACTATCGAAACTCATAAATTTTATCCGAATTTTGAGTAAAAGGTCATTATTGACCTTTATTTTCCAAAAATCGATTTCCATTAAGTTTATTCTGCCTAAAGAAAGATCCCAGCCAAATCAAGCCCACTTTATAATATCCCTCAAAAAGGGGAACCAGATAAGCTCCGAGCCTCCTCCGGCTCATCCACACGCCCCTCTTCTCTTCCCTATATAAACCCATCCATTCCCCTCCATTTGTTATCAGCTGAACACTCATCCCCACTGCTTCCTGCTAAACTCCTCACCTCTGCTCCCAAATCCTATTTAATCACATTAATTATTCTACTAATTACATCCATTAATACATTAATTAACTTCCACCTCTCAATGGGAAACACCGACGCCGCCTACATGGCCGGCGTTGAGGTCGCCCACCGCGTTCCCGTCCCCACTCCTCGTCCCTTCCTGGACACCTTCTGCTCCAATCTCAAAGAAACCTTCTTCCCCGACGACCCATTCCGTCAATTCAAACAAGAAAAAGGCGGCCGCCGTGCCATCCGAGCCCTCCAATACTTCTTTCCCATCTTCGAATGGGCTCCAAACTACACTTTCAACTTTTTCCGTGCCGATCTCATCGCCGGCATCACCATAGCTAGTCTTGCGATTCCGCAGGGCATCAGCTACGCTAAGCTGGCTAATCTTCCGCCTATACTCGGGCTATGTACGTATCTTTTTTATTTTATTTGTGGTGTTTGATGATAGGCCGCCGTAATGAGAAAGTTGGTATGCAGATTCGAGCTTTGTGCCACCGCTGGTGTATGCGATGATGGGGAGTTCGAAGGATTTGGCTGTGGGGACGGTGGCGGTGGCGTCGCTGCTCTTGGCGTCGATGTTGGGGAAGACGGTGTCGGCCAAGGAAGAGCCGGCTTTGTATTTGCATTTGGCGTTCACTGCGACGTTCTTCGCCGGCGTCCTGCAAGCGTCTCTGGGCTTGCTGAGGTAAATTTATAGTTTTTAAAAACTATATCAGCTTCAGATCATATTATCTAATAATCTTATGAATTATGCTCGATAATTAACTAAGGTTAGATTTAATTTTCTGTGACGGTTGCAGGCTTGGGTTTATAGTGGACTTCTTATCGCATTCAACCATAGTTGGATTCATGGGAGGAGCAGCGACTGTGGTTTGCCTGCAGCAGCTGAAAGGGATTTTGGGACTTGAGCACTTCACCACTAATACTGATCTAGTCTCAGTGCTGGAGTCCGTCTTCTCTCAAGTTCATCAGGTTTATAATTAATCTGCTACTAATGTAGGAGAAGCTTCGTTGAATCTTTAATTAATTCTTTTATAATTCACACTTCTTTTATGAGCTATCAGTCTCTCCTCACCCTCTGTAAGCATTAACTAATATTTAATTTGTAGAAGATAGGTCTTAACGCATAGAATTATAATTGGTTTAAATTTTTTCTTTGATCAATCCACTTACCAAGGAGAGAATTATTAAGCTATGCACTATGTCTACACTCTATCAAATTAATAAAGATCAACTTGCCACTAAAATATGGACAGTGTTCACGTGTTATTTCTTGTTTGTGAAGCGTTATTTATTGATTTAGGTTTCATTTGGAATGACTTTCTTACTACTTCATAAAATAATTTTTGAGTACACAAATTTTTTAATTTGTGTACTCAAAAGTTATTTTATGAAGTAGTAAGAAAGCTGTCTCAAACTAAACCATTGACTTGATTTGAAACAGCTTTCTTATTGGTTACGAAACAACTTTTTAGCTCAAAATTTCTAAATTCAAAAAAAAAAAAAAATTGTGCTAAGAAACTGTTTCATAAAGCAGGAACAAAATTATCTTAAATGAAGTCTTATACTATATATACTTTACAATAATTAATTTAGTAGTTCTCGCGCCACCGTTCATAATCTATGTTTAACCACAAGCTTAAAATTAAGAGAAATTATTCAAACACTAACAAATTTAAGATTTTTTTTGGAAACTATACATTTTATAATATATATTATATAAATATCATAATTTGATTGATGCAAATAATACATACTTATCTAAATATTTTTTTGTAAAACAATTATTCTGAGCATAATGTTGACATACAAAAGAGAGGATAACTTAATTAGTGCATGAGAATCGTGTTGAAATTAGGATTAAAAATATTATGATATATGTAACGATTGATGACATCGATTATTAGTGTTGCTTTTGTAACAATGAAAGCGATATCCATATCATTTAAAAATATTCGTCTACTTTAAAAGGTTAGCCACAAATTTAGCTTTTGATGCTAATGTGTGCATGTGGCTTCTGTATCTTCTCTGTCGACCCGAATAAATATTTAAAATGCCCCCAGTTTTTTTTTTTTTTTTTTCAAATTTTATTGAACGGGCTGATCAAGAAAAAAAAGAGTACTATGATATATATTTAATAGTGAATGCAAGATTATTTTCTTATGAGAAATATTTTGAAAGGATTTGGTATCGTCCTCAAAGATAAGATTGAATACTTTAATATATAAAAACGAATATATATATATATAACTTATTTTTTTTAAAATGAAGTATGAAATATGTATATTTCATTATGGTATAATCAAATTAATATAAACTTAGCAAACCATTAAAAATAAATTGATAATTCTCTTACAATCTAAATAATTAAATTCATATTATTATAAATAAAATTATTTAAATATACCATTTTTATAATATAAAATTGTTATATTACATGCAAATTTTCATCTAAAAACAGGTCAAAGAACCTAGCCGGGCTAAATATTGCTACATAAACATTCCAAAGAAAAGATAAATAAAAATTTCTTAATTGTGGCATGAAAGACGCAGTCCCGTGATTCCTCCACCAAACGTAGGGTCATAGGGATGAGAACTCGGCGTCATCTCTTTGTCAACTATCCAAAAGCTCTATTGGCCATTGTCCATATGCAGGGCTCACAAAATGTTGTCCTCTTCTCGTTTGATTCATTATTTCTCACCCACCACTGCTTGTCTTGGTGGTGAAGAGCCGGCTGGGCAAAGCCCAGGTCCCTGGTTCTAATCCCTTGGCAAGCAGTGAAAGCCTTAAGTGTTGGCCCGTGTAAATTGGTGTCGGTTCCATGCTAGGTCGACCGGGGTTTACACTGGCCTAAAGACAGTACTTCCTCGTCACAAAAAAAAAAAAAATCATCATTTCTCTCTCTGCTGCATCAGATCAGCTTCTCATAATCTCAAGCATGTGATCTTTCTGTCACTTTCTGCTTATAGTATTGGAGCACTTCTCTTATATTTATAGACCGTTTCTTTTCTAATAAAATTTAACTTATTTCATTATTGTGAAATACAAATATTTATAATTATAATTTTCTCTCTGGATGTTGTGCTCAGAGCAAGAGAGGATCCCTGTTCTTTTGGCTATCTGCAGCAGCGCCATTAACATCAGTGATATTAGGAAGTCTAGTGGTGTATTTCAGCCATGCCGAGACTCATGGTGTTGAAGTGGTGAGTTCAATTGTTTCATTCTATAATGATATTTTATCAATAATCTTAATGAGATTAAGGCTCCGTAACTTTTTTATTGTTTCTTAAAACAATTTTTTAGTATAAAAATTTTTATTTATGTATTAAAAAATTGCTTTAAGAACCGGCTACTTTAAAAAAACAATAAGAAATTCATCCCAATTGAGTACAATAGGAGAAATAATGCTTAAACCTGTACAGACTTTGCCAAGATAAGTCTGGGCATCTTGAAGGAATCAGGATTCTCCTATCATCTCACAACTGAAAATGAGGCCAATTATAACTGAGACAGTTTATTTCTCCATTTAACTTTTATGAGAATTATTTTAATAAGGAGTTGGATTAATGTTCGTTCGATATAATTAAGCAAAATTATGTAAATAAATACCAATATATATTACCAAGAAGCAAGTCAACGCTTCCATTTTATTATAGGATCTCATTAATTACACTTCTTGCAGATTGGTCACCTCACAAAGGGGTTGAATCCTCCCTCTTTGACCAAACTGACCTTATCTCCGCCTCACATGATGGTGGCCCTCAAAACCGGCATGGTCACTGGAATCATTGCCCTTGCTGTAAGTCAAGTCAACTCCTTTATCTCACAAAATCAAAGCTTTTATTATTCTTCTCTCTCTAATCCTTTTGCCTTCCACACTAATTCAGGAAGGAATTGCTGTGGGGAGAAGCTTCGCCATGTTCAAAAACTATCACATTGATGGGAACAAAGAGATGATTGCATTCGGAGCCATGAACGTGGCTGGATCCTTGACCTCTTGCTACCTTACTACAGGTACGTAATTAATGATTAGTTGCAGTACTTATTTATGCATATATACTTATAAGTGTAAAAAATATTAATGAAATTTAACAGGACCTTTTTCACGATCGGCTGTGAATTATAATGCCGGTTGCAAAACAGCAGTGTCCAACGTGGTCATGGCATTGGCAGTAATGATCACTTTATTATTTCTCACCCCACTCTTTCATTACACTCCTTTGGTGGTTTTGGCCTCCATCATTATCTCGGCTATGTTAGGCCTTATCGATTATGAAGCTGCCTTTCACCTGTGGAAGGTTGATAAGATTGACTTCTGCGTGTGCATAGGAGCTTACCTTGGAGTTGTCTTTGGGAGTGTCGAGATCGGCCTGGTTACTGCGGTTCGTATTTTTCTTTATGTTTTTGAAGCAGATAAGCAGAATGTATTCTCTCTTAAGTTTAGTTAATATCACTAATATGTTAACAAATTATAACTGATTATGCAGGTGATGGTGTCAATACTTAGAGTTTTGTTGTTCATTGCAAGGCCAAGGATGACCATGTTGGGTAACATTCCAAATTCCATGGCTTATAGAAGAATGGATCAGTACCCCGGAGCTCAGAGCATCCCTGGTGTTCTTGTACTTGGCATTGATGCCCCAATCTATTTTGCCAATGCAAATTACTTGAGAGAGAGGTATATATGCAAGTTAGGAAGATAGTGCAAGGACATATTTATAGTATTTATGCCATGTTTAGGCTTAATTAATGACTTTGATATAGTTGGTGATCACAAAGATCTCTCTCTCTCTTTTGGAAAGTTCACAAAGATCTTTATTTGGTGTTTAGGATCTCCCGATGGATTAACGAGGAGGAAGATAGGCTTAGGGTGAACGGAAAAACCAGCTTGCATTATGTTATACTTGATATGGGTGGTACGTTAATTACATCTGCCACAAATATGATGTATTTATGATCAACGTGTGCATGTCTATGTTTTAAGCTTTTCCTAACATAATAAAGTCTATTTGTTTGCCTTCTCAGCTGTGTCCAGTATTGACACAAGTGGAATAAGCATGATGAAGGAGACAAAAAAAGCACTAGAAAGAAAAGAGCTTCAGGTACATATGCTTTGCCACCACATATTACTTTAACATCAAAAAGCATTTCATTCAAATGCATTGATATTGTTGTGTTAAACATTAATAATTTGATTAATGATTATACAAATTATGAACATATTTTTTAAACAGTTGGTGCTAGCCAACCCAGGAAGTGAAGTGATGAAGAAGCTCGATAGCTCAAAGGTGCTCGAGACAATTGGTCATGATTGGATCTTTCTAACTGTAGGGGAAGCTGTTGGTGCCTGCAATTTTATTCTGCATACAGTAAAAACTGGAAACCTTATGGAAAATGGAGGAGTTATGGGCTTAGATAGCCATGTTTGAAAAGGCTACTAATGATGTACTCAGTTATATCATCAGCTATTCTTAATCTGTGTTCAAGAAGCTCTGCTATTTCGTTGAGTTTTAGGATTGAACTTATCAGGCTAAGCATGTCTCTATGGCTACTGTAGCTCATAGAAGCCTTTGTTCTACATTGCTATTCCTTTTGGTCGATATTAGCTGACCATCTTTTGTTTTTGGATGTTGGGTTAGAGCATTTTGCCACCCTTTCTTGCAATCGTAACCAAGATTGCATTGTATTATCTTACTATTGAAGAAATGAAAGCTATAGTTTTGTTGCAAATGATTTGTTGTATGTACTTTCCCACAACAAAAAATTTCTAGAAAATGAAAAGAAAACAATAGCCAAATGAATGTGCGGTGATTGTTTAAAAAGAATAACGGTGAACAAGTTGCCCCTAACTAATCCTTAACCCTAATACTATCTAGCTAATACTTTCATGACAATTTTTCATGCATCAAATTATATGTATAGCCATCATCAAAATAAAAATTTATCAAACTTATAAACCTACAAAAATAAAAAAATTTGTTTTGAAAAGCTGCTTTAAGAAACAGTAAGAAAGCTATCCCAAACTAAGTCATAGTCATTATTTAATTAGTTGTTTCAATAAATTGTAATGCGCAATAAACTAAAGATGACGTTTTAGGGATCCCTTTATTGGAGAGCATGTATTGAATTCTTGGGGACATATTGAATGAAAAACTAACCCCTTGCATGGGATCAAAAAATTATAAATTTGGTCTTATATAAAAATTAAAATTAATAATTTTGTATTCTAATATTTTCTTAGAAAACTTTTAAGGGTCGTTAACTATTTGTTCTCCAATTGATCAAATCTTTGCTCAAAGATTTGCTCAGAAGCTTTCAATTTGATCTCAAGCCAAACAAACTTTGATTAAAGGCTAGCACTATGAGATATTGAATTGAGCTATATTCAATTGGACTTTTTTTCTCTCTCGTAGCTTTTGAACTTTTTTTCAGAAGCCATGCCCACAAGCTTAAAAAAAGCAGCCACTACTTATGGGCTTTTTGCGGCCCATTCCTTTTTTCGAAACTTTAGAAAGATGGCCCATGCATGATATAATCTTGTTTCCTCATGTCAAGAGAGGAAAAAAAAAAAGTTCAACAATAGTTACTCATAAAATTTGATGCTCATTTCCCAATATTTTTAAAGTATTCAGTATATGATAAAATTTCATCCAATATAGAAGACTCTAGAGTAGTAGAAGAATCTAGAATATTTGTAATAATTAGAGAAGGAATTTAGATATTTATAATAAATAAAGAAGACTTTAGAATTGCTAAATTATAGAAGTCTCTAGATTAACCCTTCATACGTATAAATAAGTAATGTCATGATGTTGTAAGCCAAGCTAAAAACTACTCAACAAAAGTTCAGCAATAAAATTGTTCTTCTATTCTCCCATCCAAAATCTCTATAGTTCATTGCTTGCCTCCCTATCTACCTTTCTTCCAAAATATTTCCAACATCTTGGTACCAGAGCCTCGATCGATCACTCATTGAGCGTTGTAGGAATCTTGTCTAAAATTCAATGAAAAACTCTAACCGCTCTATTGTCTCGATTCTAATCTTCAGTGGATAAAATTATGATTTTTGGTCCATCAAAATGGAGACATATTTTTACTCCCAAAATTTGTGGAAGATTGTTGAAGAAGGGTCCAATTGATGAAGATACGACGGATCTTTCGACAATCAATGAAAGGTGCTTGAAGAGAATTAACAAAAGGATTCTCAAGCATTATTTGCCTTACAACAAAGAATAGCCGACAACATTCATGAGATACATTATAGGAGTTCCAAGGAACTAACAATGTACATGTCATCAAGCTGCATAATCTAGAACGAGGTTTTGAGAATATTAAAATGAATGATAATGAGACCTCAAAAGACAATTTATCTAGAATAAAATAAATAGTTAATCAAATGAGAGCCAATGGAGCTACATTTTCTGATAAGGAAATAGATGAGAGGATAGTAATTTCTTGTAGAGAAATGTTTGATACAATAATTTATGCAATTGAATAATCAAAGGATATAGAAGCCTTATGACCAATAGAATTAATGGGCTCTCTTGAAGCACTGAGAAAAAATTGAATAGACAAAATATAATCTCTATAAAAATGCCTTTCAATATAAAACAAATCCACAATCTCATAAATTAAAAAAAAAAGAAGGGAGAAATTCACAGGTATGCACTAAAGATAAAAACAATTAAAGAAAGAGCGGCAAACATTCTCCATGTGGCTTTTGCAAAAGAAATAGTTTCTTGGAAAAGGATTGTTGGTTTAATTTAAAGGAAAATTACAATGTCAAAATTATAAAAAATAAGACATATAGAATGTACTTGTCGCTAGTGGCGGAGCTAAAAATTTTATTCAGGGGGGCCTAAATTAAAATAGGTCAGCCATATTTAGAAGGTTAGAATACATTAAAATAATTTTGTTTGCTATCTCATTACCGAAGCTAAGAAGAGCTGTAAGATAAAATCTAATAATACAAATAACATGACCCTTAGAGCTTAGAATACATAAACATCTACCGTGGGCGGTCTTCATTTGGCGGTGCTCAAGGTCATGAGTCGCGAGAAAGGAGCAAAGAGGAAGATAAACCATTAATTTTTTTCAAGTATCCAGAAAAAGATGTTGGTGGCTTCTCAGAATTAATAAAACTTTAAAAAGGAAGAATTACATAAATTAGAGCAGGTTTCTTCGTTGGCAAACTTGTTGCTCTGTTAAGCTAGTAAAATTATTAGTTTAAAGCCCCTTTAGACTTTTAGTTTTAGCTTTAGCCAAATCCTCTAGAGGATATCCTTCGTCCACAATGGAAAGTCATTCCTCCATCTCTCTCTCTTTTAATATATTATCTTATTAGTCTTTCGTTATAAATATTTTAGGGGGGGGGGGGGACATGTTCCCCTAGCAACGCCTTTGCTTGTTGCTTGAAAAGCTACTTTTTTAGAAGAGAAAGATGATAAAAATATCTTCTATGCTTGTCCAGTCGCAGTAGAAGAGAAAAAAGATACATTGTATCTTGATAGTGGTTATAGTAACTACATGGCGAAAAATGAGAATATATTTTGTAGTCTTGACAAAAATAAGACAAAAATCAAAATTGGAAATGGTAACTTTATGGAGGCAACAAGAAAAGGCACCATTGCCATTGACACAAAAAGGGGACAAGATATCAATGATGAACTTCTGGTTTCAAACATCGGTCAAAATCTACTCATCATGGGCCAAATGATGGAAATGATATTCTTTATATTTTGAGGGAAATACTTACACAATTTATGACAAACAAGATAAATACCTTGAAATAACAAAGATTAGAATGAAAAAGAACAGGAACTCCAATTTAATGGAGATACAAAAATGAAGTGGAATGAAGGCACAATGGGAGAGTCATTATTATGGCACAAACATCTAGGGCATTTAACTTCCATGGGCTAACGATTCCCCGCCTAAAGAATATGATAAGAAATCTTTCAATAATAAAGGAGGTCGATAGTGCTAATGAAGGATGCTTGATTGATAAAATACATCGACAACCATTTTCATCAGACAAAGCATGGAGTGTTAAGGAGCCACTGAAGCTTATTCACACAGATGTTTACGGGCCGATGCATACTCCTTCATTCAAGCAAAACATGTACTTCAATTTTCTCATTGATGACTACACAAGAACGACATAGGTTTACTTTATGTATGAAAAATCTTAATGAATACATCCAAGATGACTGACTTATGTATCATGCACTATTTTCTTAAGATAGAAGTAAATAAAAAAGAAAATGGGATCTTCATCTCATAAAAGAAGTATACATAAAATATGCTAAAGAAATTTAAGATGAATGGTTGCAAAATAGTAGGTACTCCACTAGACAATAAGTCACTCATGAAAGAAAACAAAGCACTAAAGGTAGACAATACAATCTATCAAAATCTTATTGGAAGTTTACTTTATTTAACATGTACAAGACTAGATATTATGTATGCAATAAGTTTACTCTCAAGATTCATACAAAGTCCAAGCCAAATTCACCAAGGAGAAAGTAAGAGAATCCTTAGATATTTGGAAGGAACAAAGGATTATGGCATTTGTTATGAATTTGCTCCCAACTCAAATTTAATAGGATATATTGAAAGGACAATGTGAAAGTTGATTGGATGATATGAAGAGCACATCAGGATATGCTTTCACACTGGGCTATGGAATATTTCTTAGGGATTAAAGAAGCAAGAAATAGTGGCACAATCTTTATATGAAGTTAAATATATTACAACAATGATAACTACAAGTCCAACCAATGGCTAAAATGAATATTTGATGACATGAAGGAGCCACAAGAAAAAGTTATAGAAATATACTATGATACCAAATCAACTATTGTAATAAAAAAAAATCATGTATTTCATGACAGAACTAAACACATTGGCATCAAATATCACTTCATTAGAGAAGCTAAGAGCAATCAAGAGATTAAGCTCAAGAACTGCAAGGCTGAAGAACAGTTAGAAAAAATATTTATAAAAGTACTTACAAGAGAAACATTTGAACAACTCCGCGGCATGATTGAAGTTATCAAAGTTTTAAATTTGCATCAAGGATGAGTGATGAAATTTGATGCTCATTTCTCAATATTTCTTGAGTATTTTATATATACTAAAATCTTCTCCAATATAGAAGACTATAGAGTAGTAAAAGAATCTATGATATTTGTAATAATTAGATGAGACTTTAGAGTAGCATAAGGATCTATGATATTTGTAATAAATAGAGAAGACTCTAGAACTGCTATATTATAAAAATCTCTAGATTTAGCCTTCATACCAATTAATAAATAGGTAATGTCATGATGTTGTAAGCCAAGCTGAAAACTACTCAACAATAGTTCAATAATAAAATTGTTCTTCTATTCACCCAAGCAAACATCTATAGCCCACAGTTTGCCTCCTTATCTACCTTTCTTCCAAAATATTTCAACCATTTACACCGAGGCTATGTATGGTTAATTGAAGACGAAGGAATCAGTTAATTAAGCTAAGAGATTAGTTTACTTCGAATGTATTTAATCAAAGTTTGGTTCTTAGCTATCCAGAACTGTCTGAAATGGTTCATATTTATGACTTCTATTTGTACTGACTTCTTATTATTTGTTCTTATTTTTATAGAATATCGAACTAAACAGGGCTGGGTTGGCTCATATTCATTCAATGATGGGCTTCATCTTGATAAGTTTTAAGGTTAAAGGCTTTAAATATGGGCCTAAAAGGCCTAGTTAGATTGTTCTATACCGTAAGTCAGTTCTAAACTACTGTGACTCTACTCATGAATGTTTTTTAATGGTGATCATGATCCAAAATCACCGAATGCAAGTAAAACTTGTTAATTTTGACTTGATTAGATGCATGAATATTGATGTAATATTTGAATTGAAAATTTATAGAATTAAATGAAAAATCATATGAACTTTGCTCAGCAAATTTATACTCAAACTAACTATCTTCATGAGAAGAGTACAATGATGCCAAATGTGTCATAATTTAAGTTTGAATGGGGCTAAAAACAAGCATTTGAAATATAGTTAAAAACTTTATGACATTATTTAATGGACTAAGAGATCTCAAAATATTAAGTTTTTGCAGTCAAAACAAGTATTTCTGTGAGAGGAAACTATGGAGCCTAAAATCACTCAATTTTAATATCATTACATTACTTAAAAAAAGAAAAGAATGATCTATAATTAAGAGAATCATAATCCATAGTTTCTTGAAATTTCTTATAATTTAGTCTAAAATTTTTAAAATATAACTAAACCCTAAAATAAGTAATATATACCTATTATTCACATGAAATAGATCTGAAATGCAAAGAACTTAAAGATCCACGGTACTCTAGAACATTGTCTGATGATCAACATCAATCATCATTGTCAATAGATCATCGTTGCTTAACCGCCAACATATTACTATCGTCGCCAAAGTACAATTATTTGACTATCATCATTTAGTTCCATCTCTCGACTATCATCACCCGGCTAACATGACCCAATTGTCATCGTCCATCCTCCGTCTTTTAATACCCATTACTCAAGTATCATCACACGCACATACGAAGTTATTTGAGAATTGCCTCTTGACCACTAGTATCAATTATCGTTGTTTCTCTAGAATATCTACTACAACTAGATTAAAGGTCAAGCTAATTTTTACGCTTTATAATCTCTTATTAGCTAATTGAATGACAAAAAATACTATCCTATTATTTCACTTGCATAGTGTACTATTTCAATTGGGTCAGACTTAATGATTGGATATCTCTTATATGAACTTTATTATTTATAATATATTTTGGATCGTATAAATTAAGATATAAAACTCTATATATAACTTAGAAAATTCCATCACACAACTACAAATTTAGCCGCATAGCATTAAAAAAAAATAGTTTGTATATTTTTATAATTATTAAATTTATATTAAGATAAATATAATATAAATTTTTAATTATTACAACTCACATAACCCTTTTTCGCATATTAGTTTGCCAAAAAAGCACTTTGAATAAAAAGCCCGCTCCAAGCCCACTTCAGATGAAAAACGCATTACAAACCAGCTTTTTTTGCTGTAGACCTGTTGCCCGGTAAGAAGACGGACCCGAGGTATCTATCCGCTGCCACTCCAAATAGACGTAACTAATATCTCGGCGGAACCTAGCTAGGCCATCCACCAGCATCGGCCCCACATTTGCTTTACCCCACTGAAGAGGCGAGGCCGTAGTAGAAGCGATTCGAATCCGGGATGGGGGTTCGATCCCAACCGTGCTCGCCCACCAAGCACCCTAAGCCTAACTATTTCAACCATTAATCTGAAACAATCCAAGGCTTCATTTGAGACTGTTTTCTTACTGCTTTCTAAAGTAATTTTTTAATATAAATTTTTTTTTTGAACTAAAATTTTTTGTATTAAAGACTTGTTTTAGAAATCAGAAAGAAAATTGAAAGGCCTTGTTTAGACAAATATGCTAAAAAAACTAACGTAGAAAACTGTAAATAAACTATTCCAAACGAAATCTAAATAGCCTCCCCAAGCTCTTACAACATTTTGTTTCATTATTAGGTTGTATGAGAATTAAACATCACTCAAAATTCATATTTCTGCAAGATCTATAGCACTCAGCCGCATATTCACTTCAAATTCAGTCCCTTGGTTAAAGCAACGCTTCCATGTCTTCTTGTACAATTTTGGAGTCAGAAAATTAAGTATGTTGCATATATAAAAAATCCAAAAAATAGAGCAAGATAGTTTAGACTCTTTATTTTGTACTAACAATATGTATACAATGATAAAAAAAAAGTATAAAAGGCAACAAAGTTTTCTTATAAAACATATAGAAAGAAAATATAATGAGATTTAGCTCATATGAAATGATTCCACTAATATATATAGTAGGCTACAAATAATGTTCTTCTTTGTAATAAGATATGACATTCATATAATGTATTAAACATGAATTGTGATTGGTGGATTATGTCGTGGAAGTTAAATGAGCATTGAGTCATTGAAATTATTTTCAAGAGAGTTTATTTTTTGTTTAGTTGTTCCCTATTGAGGAGAGAAGACCATGGACAAAGAAATCTATTTAACTTTGGTGTTAATGTTGAGAATTGGAGTTAAATTTGACAACATTGGCATGCATCGACATAGTAAGCAACGACTAGCAATGAAGTAGACAGATTTAGCTTTAGTGTCAACAACGTGAATTATTCGTGTATGCAATAGCATGCATTGACAACAAGCATCAATATTATGGGTTATATTAGGAGTCAACGATGTGCATTGACCTTATTGGTGATGACATGCATTGACATTAATGACAATATTGAGCGATAAAGTTCTATGAGCATCAACATTCTTGTCAACAAGGTTTATTATTCTCATAAGTTATGACGTGTCTCAAAATTACTGATGACAATGAGAAACAAAGAAGGCGGTATAGATGTTGGTGTTAACAATTGGTGATCAAGTCAGTGAAAGATGGTAGACAAGTGATGATAATTAAGCAACAGAGGTTAGAAGTAGGTAGTGTGAAGCGATAGTTGAGTGATGTTGGTTCAAAGACCATAGTTTGATAACACTAGTAATGAGGATGTAGTCCAGGCACATTGGTTCGAAGATTGTGAACAGACAACGATGGTTGTTGGTAGTGGTGGTTGGAGACGATCATTAGGCAAAGCTCTCTCTAAGTCAAAGTCTAGGTTCAACATCAAGCTTCTAAGTCTTTAGTTCATGTGTGAAGAATGGTCTATTTATAATTTTTTTGAGTGGCATTTAGGTAATTTGGTCAAAATCCTTAAAAGGCTCCATTGAGTAGCCCATATTATTTAATTTGATAATTGAGTGCTCTATCATGATTTATGTACCTTAATGATCTTAGAATTCGATATTTTGGGCACATTGAATTTCTATCATTGAGCCACTCTTTTCGACTCTAAGCTTAAGAGATTCATTGGTTGTTTAGTTCTCCAATTTATATTATGAAGTTTTAAAACTACGCTTCAAGTGATTGATTTGATCTCATTAGCGTCAAATCAGATAACTTTTAATGCCATTTAGCTCTGTTGCGGACTAAAAATTCAAAGCACAAATTGATAATTGAAATGATGGAGACACACCAAAATTTTTATGTGAAAAATCCTGAAAAGGGAAAAACTATGGGGCTTTGCCCAGTTGAAATGATTCCAATAATGCTTGAACATGATAAAAAAGTTAGCTCGTCTTCCAACTCAAAGACAGTGAGAATACAATGTATGTGAAAATGGACCAAACTTCATATTGGTATTCTCGATCTTGATTGAATGATAGATACTAAAAGTTTGGTAGCAACAATTAGAATAATATTCAGCAAAAATCAGATGATGGTTGGGGATCTGGCGATAATCAATAAACAGATGGAAGTTCGAAGTCAAATGGTGGTCGGGAAGATATCCAATGGTTGCCAATGAATTGGAGGAGTCGGACGATAGTTGGAAGTCGAGAGGAGATTTGACGACGGCCAAAGAACGTGAGGAAGTCTGGCGACGATTGAAATTCAGGAGAAGATCTGATGGTGGCCAACAAATTGGCAGAAATTCAATGATAGTTGAAAGTTGGAAGGAGATTCGGCGGTAGTCAATGAACTGGAGGAAGTCTGGTAACTGTCGGTGGTCAGGAAGAGATCTGATGACTGCCAGTGAAAAGAGAGCTCCCTAGCTTTTTCTTATATTCCCTCCTCATTATGTGAAGAATGAGGGTCTGTTTATAATTTTTTGTAAGTCGCATGACTAATAAATATATAGAAGATCAAGGATAAGTTTGGAGTGTTTCATTGGACGGCTGGTATTAGCTCCCATGATCATATAGCATTTATATACTATAATGATGTTGGAATTAAGTGATCTTGGGCTTGTTGGACTCGCCTCATCGAGCCGCTCGATTAAACTATAAGCATGTCACATTTAGATATCATTTGATCTTTCAATTAATGTTCTGAGCCTTTCAAGTAGGTTTTGGTCGTTCGATTTGGACACATTTGGGTTCGAATTAGACCCGAATTTAGTGTCATCGGGTTTGTGTCATTGAGATGATTAATTTGACAGTAAGTTTGCTAAAATCAGAGTTTGGATCATCCTTAATTTAATTTTTGAAGCTTACTACTCATATTTTTGCATCGAGATTCATGCCCAATCAAGGCGATTTTTTGTGACATACCGAGAGTCATCAAGACGTGGAAACATTCTGGTGAGGAATGAAAATTCTTTGCCAATACTCTGTACAAATTTTTAAGATCAAAGTTGAATTTTGCCTTAAAAAAATTGTTTCAGTTTTTACAAAAATCTGAAGTTTCTTAAGAACTTGTCTTCCTCAGCATAAATAAAAAAGAGATTCTTAAATTAAAAAAGTTATTCACTTATTTGTTAAGATTAGCCATAGAGGACATATAACCAGCTATTAAATCTCATGGCATAAGATATTATTCATACCCGAAAATAATCGCAAAAAATACATAAAAAACTGGACATAAGATTCTATGCACCCAAAAAAACAAAAAACAAAAGATTAATGTCTCAATATATGAAATATGAGTTCTATCATTAGAAAATAAATGTCAGCACATAAATCCCATGGCATTACAATTGGAGATATTTGACTTTATATGTCTCATAAAAATCAAAATTAGAGAAATATTTCATTTCTTTGAAGAACATGACTAGGTTTTTACTTCGAATCAAAATACCCGAAAAAAAAATATATATATATATATATATCGTACATGAGCAGCGCACGCTCGCACGTCGAGACCACGCCTAATGTAGCATCCCCCCATCAAAATTCTGTTTAAATTTTGTTTTAATTTGACTTGACTTGAAAGATCAAATTAGCTCAATTTTGTGTCAATTTATATTTCTACTCCAAACCTAAAAGTGACTTCGTGCCGATTTCTTATTGTCTAACCAGGTTTTTGTTTGAGACGGCTTTTTTACTACTTGTTAAAGTAACTTTTTAGAATAAAATTTTTAATTTTTGTATTAAAAAACAACTTTAAGAAGCAGTAAAATAGTCGTCCCAAACGAAACTTAGATCAAATATAGTTCAAGTCAACTAGAAATAACTAGGAATGAATATTTATATATAATATAAAGCTATTTCAAATGAAGCTTAATTTTATTTAATATTTGCAAAAATATTGTAAAGTTGTTCCAAATGAAGCTTAGCTTTCGTTTGGGAATCTTTATTTGGAACGGCTTTCTTACTACTTCTTAAAGTAATTCTTTAATTCAAATATTTTTTAAACTAAATTTTTTTGTGTCAAAATTTGTTTTAAAAAGCAATAGAAAAGTTGTCTTAAAAAAAGCCTTAATTATGTACATAAATCTTAAATAATATATAATATTTGTAAAACTGCTATAGAAAAGAAGTAACCTTTTACAGCAACTAAAAAAAATTATGATTACCTTTTGAATAAAAAAAGAAATTAAAAAGTTATCCCAATAGAAGCTTTAATTTAAAACCAATTTTCAATGATGCAATCCTCTTAATAAATTGACAACATCACCAAACAATCAAATTACTACACAATCAAAAATTAAAAAGAAAAAAGGAAAAAATAATAATAAAGAAAATATTTCTCATCCACATAAGATTTAACCCTATAATGGATCTAAAATTTCTTTGAAGTGCTTCTCAGTTCATCATCAGAGATCATCTCCTGCTGGCGGCATTCACGGCTGCAGAATGCTATCTCACCTCTGCAAAAAATAGAGTAAATTAATTAAAACATATTGCAATAATAATATAAGAAGTATATGATATATGTGGGTGTTTTTTTTTTTAATTAAGAATATTTGGTATTATTTTTTGGCCGCAAAGGACTCTTTATAAGTATAATACCAATGTTAGGAAATTACATTACAATAATTTAAATTATTCATTATTATTATTATACTTATATAATGTATTACAAATATAAATAATAATTAAATTATTTTCATGTTCTTTTCAACTACAACAACATCAAGCCTTTATCCTATTACGTGAGGTTAAGAGAAAAGAAAAAAAAAAGTTAAGAGTTCAATTATCATTTAAATATAATAAAAATATTATTTCTAATATTTTTTAATCACATCTTTTTAAGTATATCTATGCCTCTCTTAATATAGGCAAAATCTAATATATCTACTTAACCGGATCATCAGAAGACCGACGTTTTATGTGACTAAACCATCTAAGATGATTCTCTCTAATCTTATTTGTCACTAGAGCTACTCCAATCTTTTCACATATATGCTAGTTTTGGATTCTATCTCTGAGAGTAAAGCCACTTATCCACCTGAACATCATCATATCTACAAAACTTAACTTAATTGTATGCTTCTCTTTTAAAGGTCAACATTATGCTCCATAAAAATATTACAGGACTCTTCACCATCTTATATAGAATTTTCCCTTAAATTTAAAGGATATTTTTCAATCACACAATAGGCCTGACACATTTCTTTACTTCAATCATTCAACTTGAATTCTACTAATAGTACCCCCATATATTTCACGATCACTTTGGACAATAGCTCTGAGTTATTTAAAACGTGTACCCTTAATAATGACTTGATCGTCTAAATTCATAATTCTCATATTAGATCTATCAAAACTAAAATTATACTCCATACATTCGATTTTAGATATACTCAAACCAAAATCTTAGACTCTAAAATTGACATCCATAATTCAAATTTAGTCTTATCAACAAGAATAATATCATCAACAAAAAGCATACATCAGCTTCAAATGTCTAGTAAGAATGATCATGACCGAGCAAAACGTTATAGGCTTAAAGCCGATCCTCGTTATAATCCAACTGAAAGGGAAAAATACTTGGTCCAACCTCCTTACGTTCTTTCCCAAAAAAAAAAAAAAAAAAAACCTTTAATTATAATTTTTTTTCTGTTTAAATAAGAAATGGTAAAAAAAATCTTGAGTGCCCTTTGCTAAACTGTAAAAACAACTTCATATCTTAAGAGACTAAACAAATTAATGAAGAATGAACTAAATAATTAAAAGTTAATGGAGAAGTATGCGGACACTTTGATCATGGTTCAGTTTGGATTAATGGTTCCTAAGAAAAAAGAGATTTTTAACTTACCTGTACATGAAAATGTCTTCGCACACAAGCGTCTTCTTGCAAGCATGGCAAAAACTTAAGAAATCAGCAGAAGGGTAATCTGAGCTCTTGTCAGAGAATTCTCTGTTCTCCTTCTTCCACATAGCAAAGCCATTATCAGAGTTCTCCATAATACAGTTGTCAAAGATATGAGTTTTCTTTGGATTCGGACCGTGAGAGATCACACAGGTATATTCCTCCAAAAGCTCAATTTCCCTCGTCAAAAATTCAGGAGAAGGTGGAAGATCTTCGATGCTCAGATCAGGAGGAGAGAGCAGAGCAAGTTGTGAATCTTTGTTCTTGATACCAAATTCTATAGGAGAGTAAGGAGACTCAACTGACCCAGTTGAAGAATTGGAGCTGGATTCTACTTGATGGATTTGAATCTTTAGTTGTGAACCAAATACAATCATTCTACTACTGGAATTCAGGGATCTGTTATCGGACTTGCAATTTATAAGAACATCAATAATGCCAAGGCCTATGCCTCTTGAGTCTTTATTGCTCCAATGGGGCTTTCTACAGTTTTTCTCGGAAAAGAAAGGATGGTTTGCTACAGAGAAGGGTTTGATCTCAAGAATGGAGGTTGGGCTCCTAATAACCTCAGAAGAGAAGCTCCGGATGAGCTTCAAAGCAGTAAAAATAGTAGTTTTTGGATTATCAGACATCAGGTTATGGCTATTTCCAACTTCAAAATATCCTTCCTTAAGCTCTCCCAATTATAAAGATTTAATAGCCGCTGCAAACAAGAAGAGAAACAGAGAACAAGGTAAGTTCATCAGGAGAAATAGAGAAGTTCTGATGAATAAAATTGAAAGGCGGAAACCAGTAAAATACAATAAATCCCCTAGAAAAGTTCGAATCCAATTTCTACAGGTTGCAGGATTATAAAACTACGAGCACCAACCAAATTCTCTGTTCTCCAAAAAAAAAAAAGGATCAAATTTCCCAAACTAAAAAGAAAATGGAGGAACAAAAATTGAAGACATGAAAGTCCAAATCGTTAATGGTGTATTTGCAAACAGAAAAGACCAGAAAAATCGATCTTTTGGTCTTACTTATCTGTTTTCTTGAAGAACTGAAATGGTAAAGAGCTTCTCTTTCCACTCAATCACACAATGGACTAAAAAGGAGGAAGGAGATGGTGCATGGCAGGAGGAGGCAGTGTTATTTAAAGAGGGAGTGCTTGGGTTTCGCCATTTCGTTTAGAGAGAGAAAATGTATAGTGGGGCGTTGTGTTTGTTCGTTTCTTCAAAAACCGCCATGGTTTCTGATACAGGAGAAAATTAGAAAGGGCGGTTTTACAACAGAGAAGAGGAAGAGTAGAGGATTGAGGAGTTGACAATTATTACGTCCTCCGATCAGATGCACAGGAACGTTCGGTCGGAGATCAAATCCTGTCAAAAAATAAATTGTACCGAGTAAATACCTAGCAATAACGAGGAATACCATCATTTGAAGATCCAATACCGAGTTATACCGAGCTAAATAAAGAAATACCGAGTTATACAAAAGTTGTACCAAGTATTTCCTAGAAAAACTCGGTACAACTCGGTATTTCTCGGTACAGCTAGGTATAACTCGGTATTGGTCTTCAAAGAGCGGTATTTCTCATTAATATCAAATAATACCTAGTTGTATCAAGCAAATACCGAGTTTTTTGCCGGATTTTGCCTCCAACCGGACGTTCCTCTACGTCCTTACACCGGACGTAATAAAAGTTCGCTTCGCTGGCTTAGCTATTTTTTTGATATAATTTCATCAAAATTATATATAATTTTAAATAAATATTTTTTTTTTTTAAGAATAAAGGCCTGAATTCATACATGATACATTTACCCATATTGTCATTAAATTATTTTTCATAAAAGGCTGACAATAGTTGTAATGATTTTATTATGAATTTTAATTTTTATGAGAAAAATATATAAAGATACTTCTATAAATTCCTAAAATTTAAAAATAATATGTATTAAATTATTATTTTTATATTTCTTTATATATCTTTTCTTCTATATAATTGAAATAAATTCAAAAAATATGGCTTGGGGTAGAGCTCAAACAAAGAATTAATTATTCTGTGCGGACACCAGACGTCGTCCTCCTCGTCACCTTATTGCTATATGCCGCGGCTGTGTATCTGCTATGTATCGGGTAATGTGGCACTTTATGGATTATGCATCATATTCGTAGACGCCAACTAGGCCATGAACTCGATCGATCGAAAATCAATCACTAGATTATGCACCTTTCTTGGTACCAACTTGATTTTCTTGAGTTTTAAAAAGCAAGTAACAGTTGCCAAATCCTCCACAGACGTCAAATATCGTGCCTTGCCCTCTGCCACTTTAGACATCATCTGGCTTCACAGATTGCTCGCTGAATTTCAAGAGGCTTAAACCAAGCAACCAACATCTTCTGTGATAACACCTCAACAATGACACTCGCCAATAATCTGATGTTCAACGTCAAGACCAAGCACATTGAGATCGACTATAAGTTCATTAGTAAACACATAAAGAACAATGCAATTGTCGCTCTGCATATCAACTCACTTGATCAAAAGGCGGACATATTGACCAAACCATTATCAGTTACTCGTTTTCACCACAATAAATTCACAATCCATTCCCTCTACCAATGGTTGCCCAGTCAACACTCTCTAATAATCTTCTCCTATCCTCTACACTATTTATAATCATGTAATAGAAACAATAAAATTAATAAAGTTATGAATTTCTAAAACAATATGCTTGTCTGTTTTCTGCTTTACTTCTCTAGTTTTGTTCAATCTATCTCTATTCAAATTGACCAACTTAAAGATCAGTTCAGCTAAAAACAACTTAATTAAGAACTCTCATAAAAATATAAATCACATCATATTTATAGCACCCAAATCAACCAAATTGAAAGTTCATAAGACAATGAATTAATCAATTAATTGTGAATTAACCTAATCAATAAAGGAATTTCAATCTCTTCCAATTAGGATTGCAAAAATGCTCATTTTATAAGACAAATCAAAACATCAAAAATACCTCTTAATTTAACTAAAAAAACACCACTTATCGAAGTTCATCACATTGTCATTATGAGCATGCATCACATCAATAATGCCTGAAGAATAACACACAATTATTATAGTGCATTACATTGTAGAAAATCCAAACATCTTAAGTTACTTCTCTTTCAACGCTGCCATTTCACAATCCCATCATATCTTATATTTTTCTGTACGAGATGCGTTGCTCCAACATAAAAATGTTAGGGTATTTTAGAAGACAGTAACAATTTTTTTGGGGATTGATACGTCATGCAAAAATTATCTTGATCGGGCACGAATCTCGAGGCAAAAAGCTAGACAAAAACTTCAAAAATTAAATCTGGGATCATCTGAACTCCGATTTTAGGAAACTTACAGTCAAACTGAGCGTCTCAGAAATACAAACCCAATGACACCAAATTCAACCCAATCCGAGCCCAAATGGGTCCAAATCAAGGACCCGAAGCGTCTTGGAAGGTTCAAACTGCAATTTGAGTTACCAAACGGTCTCCGATTTTAACGAGCTTATACTCGAATCGAGCACAGCCGGAGCGCTTCCCGCCGCCTGAATACGCCGGAACTCTGCCGGATATTCGGGAGAACGCCAGAATTCTGCCCAACTTCCATGGGATGCGGAAATTCTTCTCAATTAACGACAGAGTTCCCTCCTGACGCCGAAACTCCGCCCAAGTGAAGCCGGAGTTCTCCTCTGCCACCAACAGACGGCGGACTTCTACCCGACGTCGGACCTTCACTCTTCGCCAAGTTTCTACCCGAAGCCGGACTTCTACCGATTATCGGACTTCGCTGGACGTCTACGCAAAGATGGATTTCTTTCCATTGTTGGACTTCTACCTGACGCTGTCCTTCTGATCTTCGTCGTCAGACTACAGTCTTCCCGACCTCCGTCGCGAATACTCCTGGACGCAGCAGGGACAATTAGGGAAATTAAAATAAATTCATACACATATCATATACATAAGACTCAAACTCAAGACCTCTTAGTTGATAGGTAAAACTTCCAACCAATAAATCAAGGAGAGCAGCATTTACAAACCCTAAATTCGATAAAATAAACTCTATTGAAAATGCATTATTTACTGTATCTTTTATCATTAACTAAAATGTTTATATTTTATTTATTTAACACACCTTTACTAATTACTACATAAATTGTTCACGATAATTTTTTTTTTTTTTCGGACAATTTCACTTCACGATAAATTTCACTCACGTGTCTACTTCTGAATAGTTCAGCTCAGCCAAAAGCTGAGCCGCTGCGGGCCTATGAGATTCGTCTCGGTGACGGAGTACTGTAACTTCCGAGGATTGGCACGGCCTTATGGCCCGCCAATTACCTGAAAAAATTCTGTTAAAATATGCAAACTTTCTACATTGATAAAATTAACTTTATTACAAATATTTGAAAAAAAAAACTCTATAGAATACTTTGATCAGGATAAAATTTAAATTTTTTAATATTTTTAGGTGACTATAAAATTAAATAATTAATATTATACTAAACTTAAAATAAGTCTAAAAATTTTAATCTTTAATCTTTAAGTATTCGTTTTAATTAAACCTTGCTTAATGTTCACATGAATGAAAATAGTTATGAATATAAATATTTTTAAACTATATTTTTATTTAATAATTTTGATTAGACATTTATTCACAAATTCAATGTATAATCTTACTTTAAATGTTTCCCAAAGTTTTTCAAAAGTGTCATTATAAGAACAATTTTAGTGGCTACTTTACAGAAAATATAGGCTAAATTTTAAGGACAAGTATTATATGTATAAAATTAAGCAAGAATATATAAATAAAATATAATTTAAAAAAGCAAAATTATAAAAAAATAATTTTTATTTTCTCAAAAAAAAAAAATGCAAATTAAATTTTGCATTTTAAAAAACGAATTAATTTTTTAAGAAAAATGCAAATTATAATTGCATTTTCCAACTAAGGTTATACATATCCAATCCAACTACTCATTTTCCACTTCAAAATACAATAATAATTATATCAAATAGAAATTCATCTTCAATCAAACTCCATTTCTAGCACACAAAAAACACTAATTCTATATAGATTATTTTTCATCTTCATTTTCATCAAAAAATGAGTTTCTGTAAATAGTGTGACGTCAATATTAACGTCGCACGGTTCACATCTACAAAAATTTGAACGTCGCACGGTTCACATCTACAAAAATTTGTTTCTTTTTGGCATTTAGGTGGAGACTCACAGTAATTTCAAACAAACATTTACAATTCGATTAGAGAGTGCATAATTATAACGAGTGCATGAAATACTCTTTTTCTTTCATAATATATCATTCAAATTCATTTTCTTTACATTTCTTATTAATGCACATTTACAGTTTTATAAATATCAAACAGTATGCATTATTTATCTTTTTTTTTTTTTTTTTTTTTTTTTTGAACGAGGGTATCTACCCGCCACTCCAAAGGAAGCGTTTGGCGGCCTAATTAATCCTTTGGCAAAACCTAGCGAGGTCACCCACCGGCATCGGGCTCACCCTTGCTTTGCCCAACTGAAGAGGCTAGGCCATAGTAAAGGAGATTCAAACCCGTGATAGGGTGTTCTCAACTATGTTCGCTCACCAACTACCCTAAATCTAGGTGGGTTATTGCTCAAATTTAAAGTAGTATATATAGATCACAAAATCATTGCAACAGAACCCCTAACTATAGTTTTCTAGGGCCACTATACACAAACCCAACATATATAGAAGCCCAAAGACAACAGTTCTACAAAAATAATATTTTTATCTTATAGTTTATCGACTATTAATTTTAAATTCTTCTATTTGATTCAATTACTGTTGGCCTACAGAATATTAAGGAAAAGATGCTTTCTTTATTAAGGGTCTCCTTTACATTAAAAATATATCACTAGTTTGAGAGAAATTATTCTGTATGTTTATCGAATCATTCAGAGGTATATCAGAGTGCACCACATCATCCGGTACACAACACCGATACACATTAAAAAGTGACATGGCGTGCTTTGATTTCTCCGGATATCATCCGGTGACCGCACAAAATATTTTTCCCTAGTCTGAGGATTGAGGATTAGGTACGCACTATTTGGCTTTGATGATGATTAGTTATAATACATAATTGCCCCTCTTGTAGTGCATAGGCAATAAAGTTTATAAACAATATTAAATTATATTAGAGAGGAAGAGAGAGAATGTCTAAATAAATATTAAGGTTATGAATGATTCAAAGATTAAGACAAAAGAACAAGTAAAGTTGGTACTAATTAATTAGATATTAGGGTTTGCTTCTAATCAAGTGACATTAATTTATTGAGAAACTTTCAATCAAAATATTCTCACTGAAATATTAATGTTTCATTTGGGGCATTTTTTTCATTGATTTGCTTTTAAAATCACAATTACAATTTTTATTTTTCTACTGTTTTCAAAAAATTTTTATTTGTTATGAAAGTTATTTATTACAGCAACTTTTAAAAAAATTATTTTTCTCACAATAGCTGTATAATCATCTATGAAAAAATTTGCAGCCATTCGAAACTGACTATAAATTTATTTTAAGATCATTATAATTTATATTTTTTTTATATTAATTGCAATATAAATTCAAGTATTATATTTAAGTCAACATAATTAAATTTATAAATTTAAATTAGAGTATTTTGATGAAATTATAGTTAAAATATTCCAACCCAAATTATTTTCTTATTCTACAACTTGATCAGAGGATCATGATCCAGATATTGCGGATTAAAGCAGATTCGGAGTGAAAAATAAAATCT
The DNA here is from genome assembly GCF_001605985.2 of Dendrobium catenatum. Classification (NCBI taxonomy): domain Eukaryota; kingdom Viridiplantae; phylum Streptophyta; class Magnoliopsida; order Asparagales; family Orchidaceae; genus Dendrobium; species Dendrobium catenatum. The sequence goes on along the minus strand of NW_021319018.1, from coordinate 185,353 downwards.
TTGGTATAATTATGCTAGATTTTGTTCTTTCAATCAGTAAAGTTTTGTTATCTTGCATGTTAATGATAATGACAGTTCCACAAAGCGCTTCCAATGTTCAATGCTTCTCCACACAACTCCCCTTGGCCTATTGGTTGAGAGCTTAGGCTTCCAACTAAGAGGTCCAAGGTTCGAGTCCATGTGTATGCGTTGTGTGTGTGAGTTTGCCTTAAATGGCCTAAATGTCCCAAAAAAAAAAAAATCAATGCTTCTCCTGTTGCGCGCAGCTTCTGAAATCTGAGTGAAAAAAGAATATCAGGAGTTAACGTCAAAAACTCATTATTAGAAAAAAAAATTTATGAAGTCACATTAAATCAAAATATTCAATATGAAAATGAGGAGAAATTATATAGATTTTTTTCTCTTTGACTTTTTTATTGTCTTTCTTTACTTCTCTTTTGTTCTAAATATGAGCGGATCCATCATGGACTCAGCCCTCAATTTTTTTTTTTATAATATTTAGAGGGGATATTTTATAATATTTAGAATATTTTGGGCATTTTGCCCCCCCACCCCCAAAACAAATCTTTTTTGCCCTAATTTTATCGATCATAAGCATCTTTAATCATAATTTTTTTTTTTGTCCACCTTAAAAAAAGAAGCTGGATCTACCCTAGTTCTATATACAAATAGATAAAAGTGATGCTTTTAATATATCAAATTAAACAAGAAAAATAAGGGAACAAAAACTTCTCAGTCTGACTTGCAGTGTTGCAGCACTGAGGTTTGGAGTGTCGGCGTACTTCACTCTAAGTTTTTAAGCCCACCGGACATCCTATAGTATTACGGCATTGGAGTTTGGAGTGCCACAACACTCAGCTCTCTGTCTCTTCCCCAAGTTAGGAGCATTCCAGCATACATCGCTGCTCCCCCAATCCACAAAAAAAGGAAGCGTTGCCCCCTTACAACACTCTAGTGAGCTCGATCGATGATATTTAGATTTGAGATACCAATACAGTCTGATTGATACACAATCAGATTTCACACTAAACTATTAAGTGTTATCAAGTGTGTTAGATGTTGTTAAAAAGTTTTATCAATCTAGCATTTGATTCTCATTTTAAAATATATTTGAAAATATGATTCAATCTTTTTAAAAATTACATCCCTATAAATATAAATTTATATATAAATCCATTTTGATTCAATTTCAACGCAATTATACTCATTATACTCATGCTTCCATAATAATTAAAGAGTTGATTCCTCTCCAAATTTGATCAAATTTAAAAATTAATATAATTTTTAAATAATCATTTGAGTAAAAATATCAGCCTTGAAAAGCACAAATATTTATAAGGACTTTCGAAGATTGAACAATAATAGGGAGGTTTCAGCACACATCACAAATAACGAATTGATTGACAAGCTCTGTCACATGTCTTGGCCTGGCATCAGAGAAATTATTTTGTGCGGATATCGGATGGTCAGGAGATCAATCAGATCACGTCACGTCACCTAGTACACAGTGGTCCGAGCATCGGTATGAAGCAAAAAAGTGACATGACGCATTTTGATTGGTCTCCAGATGCCGGACACAAAATAATTTTTCCTGGCATCAACATTCTTCATTTACATGTATCAAAATAGAAAAATTATTAGTCTGTATCCAATCAGAATCCGCCTTATCACCCAATGCACAATACATTGCATGACGTGTGGCTCCTGATTGGCCTCCGAATGCATTCGGTGTCCACGCATACTAATCTCATTAAATTGAGGCTAAAATCAAGCTCGAAAGACCCATTTTTTCAATGCAAGCCAAGAATTATGAAAATGAAACATTTATAAAATGATCATTATTATCAATCTTAAGGATGTAGAACCACCAAAGAACATATCTTGATATAAATTTCATTAAAAATTTAAATTGCACGCACATTAAAAAAACAATCAAACCCTCTCAATTTTATATTGGATAACAAATTTATTCCTACTCTTAACTAACAAGTGTAATAGTAAGGACTAACATGCATGAAATAGCATGCAAATCAAGCTTGATTAAGCCCAAGCTCAAGTGCTTGATTTCGGCTAAACTCATTAATTTACTTGCTATGTGAATCGGGCTCCGATTGGAGCGGCATAAAAATATTGTTATGCACTTATATCTAGAGCTAAGTTATTATTATTTTTTTTTTAAAGAATTCGTTCTGTTTTAATTATAGAGCTAAGGATTTATCTGTGACTGGCTACAATAGTAGTGGCGTTATAGGTATTTTTTTTTTTTTGAAATCTGCCTTGAATATTATAAATATATTATTTTTTTTAAAGTTTAAAATTTTTTTATACTAAAAACAGTAATAAAATCATCCCGAACCCAGCTTTATTCAGCTCAATTAAGCAAAACGATTCGTTCGTCAGTTTGCGTGTTTTTTGTCAACAGGAAAACACCAAAAAAAAAAAAATAATAAAACAGAAATAAATGAGATATAAAAGAGAGCACTGGAAGGTCCTCTTGCTAAGCGTTTTAATGCTTGCAGTAGTGGGACCAAAGGAGAACCACTTGTTTGATTTGACGTAATGCTTGTTGAGGAAGTTGGATGGTGAAATTACATGTGAGCCACTCATCTCCGGTTTCGTTTGGGACCATTTTTTTAATATTTTTAAAGCATTTTTTTATATAAAAATTATATATGATCTGTATATGAGTTTATATTAATTAATTTAAAAATCTTCAAAAAAAATTACATCTGAGCCTCAGCCACTTTGATCTGTTGGTTGCGATATTTTACTATCAATTAATAAGTCTTAAGTTTAAAAGTTAAAATATATGATGTGCGTAGGAATTTATTTTTAATTGACTCAAATGTTCAAAAAAGAAAAAATAAATTACATATGAGCAAGCATATTAGATCCTAATTTTTTTACAAATCTAAGAGAGCAGTTCATTTGTTACCTTTTTTTACTACTTAATAATTTTTTTTTAAAATTTATGTCATGAGAAATAATTTTGTATAATAAAATCTACTGAAATATGATAATTATATGAAATTTTTTATTTGATTTTAATAAATTAATTAGAATACGAATAATAATTTAAAATTGTTTATTTTTTCATAATAATTTTATAATTAATTTCATAAATAATTTTTTAGACGGAGAAATTTGATGAAATGGTATTTGTGTAGCCCTAAGAAGTACTCTTTTCCTTATTTTTCATGACCTAATAAATTTTTAAGTAATAAGAAGCGCTATTTCTTATTTTTCATGTTGCCATGGCTACTATCCAATATTTAGGTTTTGTTTGAGACTACTTTCTTATTGCTTTCTAAAGCAAATTTTTCGTACCAAATTTTTTACTTCAAAAAAATTTAGTACTGAAAAATTACTTTAGAACTCAATAAATAAGTTGTCTCAAACGAATCCTAAGTTGGGGCAGACGGCCTTACAACTTTTGGAGAGATCTCTTCACACTTGGATTCCTTGCACTGCTTCAATAATTCTTGGGGTCATTCACTATTTTGTGAAAGCAAGAGAAGTGGGAAACCAATGGGCATGGAGGTTTGTTTTCTTTCAACTGTTAGAAGTAAAAAAACCTATAACATGATAGTGCTCATTTCAAGCCAACATGTGTGTGACCACACAATTAACACAACAGTATAGCAAACAAATATTGATGTGCATGTGATGTGTGACTGAGTGGGTCTTATGAGCTATATATACAAATTAAAGATTCATTCGGGACCGCTTTCTAAAACAGTTTTTTCGTATAAAGTTTCTTGTTCAAGAATTTTTTGTACAAAAAAGCTTATTTAACAAGCCGTAAAAAAGATTTCCCAAATAAAACCTAAAACTTAGGCTTCGTTTGGGACGGCTTTTTTAATGTTTTCTAAAACGGAGTTTTAGTACAAATTTTTTTATTTTTGTACTAAAACTCCATTTTAAAAAGCAATAAAAAAGCTGTTATGAAGTTTAATTTTTTGTCCCATGAAGAAAACATGCTACTTAAATTTTGTGTTAGGCTAAAAATTTTATTATATATTTTTATAGCCCTAAGTTTTATATATAATATATAAAGAATAAGGGTGTTATATTAATACATATATTAGAAGACTTAAAATGCAATTCTTCAAAATTAAATCATAGTGAAATATATAGTAATGCCAATATGATATTATAATAAATTGGATAAATTTATATCAATTTTTTTGCGCACTCTAAATATTAATCTTTTTTCCTAATTTCCATTTTTTTCACTATGTGTATTTGAATTAGGCTTCTTTCTATTCATCAATAAAGAACATTTTCCCTTTATTGATAATTAAAGAGTTGATCCAAAAAAAAAATATTTTTCCTTACAAATTTTAGTAAGTGAATGCTTAAATGTATTAATACTGTTTTAGTATCTTATTTAATTTCCATTGCAAGGCATTATCTAATTAGAAAAACTTGCTTGGAAAGGCAACCCATACATTCATTTGGTACTAACATCTAGATGAGCTAAAGCTAAAATGGAGATGATTTAGGCTTCGTTTGGGACGGCTTTCTTACTACTTCATAAAGCAATTTTTTAGTACAAAAATTTTATTTTTTGTACTAAAAAGTCGCTTTAAGAAGCAGAAAGAAAGCCGTCCCAAACGAGGCCTTAATATCATACGTACATATTTGTATTGAAAAGGATGGGCCTTTAGTGCCTAAAAATGTACCTAATCCAAAATAAAAAGTAAAGCCATCTTATCTCTAGTCCAATCCACTTATTAATTACCCTAATTTTATATGGACCCATATGTTGAGATATGAGAGAGATTGAAGAATAGTTTCACATTAAATATGAAATATCAACTATTGATTGAATAGTTGTTGAACTTATCCAATATCTTTAACTTTCTTTTTTGTTTGCATGATGGCTACCATTCACTAATATATAACCATTTCAGCTATATTAGTACACTTTAGTCATGTTAAAATGAATCATATTTGAAGATATTAATGAACTGAGAAAAATAAAAAGGATAAAGGTGCACTATAGGAAAAATGCCTATCACCGATGAAATTTCTGTCGGTAATTAGTGAACACAACGGAATTTTTAGCAAATTTTTTGTCATAAAATTAGCTTAATTTTTGACAAAAACATCTCCATCCCCATCGCCGTTCAAGGTAATTTCAATCACATTTTCCTCCATTTTTTCAAGATTTGAAAGGTGAAACTTCTTCTTTTTTATCATTTTTAATTTTTAAAAGGTTTCACGGGTTAGAATTTGTTAAAAGTGCATTTTGATTTAGGTAAAGCTTAAAGCATTCATTAGAATATTATTTATAAAGATTAAGAAATACTTTTTGAGAATACATTTCTATTGTTAGGAACTAATGATAGGGAAAGAAAAGTATATATACTTCTCTTTAACTATTTAAATTTATTTTTGCTCTTGGGGTTCTTATATAAAGATAGTCAAATTCAAGTGAAATGCATCATAAATAATACATTAATGTGAGTTTAATGTACCACTTAATCTCAATGGAGTAAACTAAACAAAAGTGTACACTATCAAGTCTAGTGTTATGAATTAATGGCAGAGAAAGAGAAGTATCGACTTATTTCAATTTTTTTAGGGTTGTTAGTTCAAGTTATAATATGTTGAATGATCTTTTGTGAATTGTAATTGGTTTCCATGGAAATAGAGGAGAATTTTTTTTTTTTTTTTTTGAAATTTGATACAAGTTTCCAATGGAAATTCAGTCGCTTTGATAAAGAGAAAATGGTGAAATTTTAGCGAAACGTTCCTAGCCGAAATTCTACCGGTCCATCTTAAATCTCGACATAACGTATTCTATTAGTTAAGGGGGGTTTTTCTGTCAAAGATTCATCGAAAATATTTCCTGGAGAATTTTTTTCACGGCTAAATATTTTTCTACGCGCAATTTATAGGCAAAAAAGTTTTCTTTAAAAATTAGCCGGAAATGCATATTTCAGATAGAAAATAGCCTATTTTCAACTAAAAGTTTTGCCATAAATCAACTATTTTTATGTAGTGATAATGATTCCACCATAAAGATATATTATTCTCTAACTATGACAATACAATTAAAACTATTTTCTTGAAATCAAACCTATAGATTTCTCTTATTACCTTTGCAAATCATGACAACTTTGTTTCATATCAATTAAAAGAAAAGTAGTTGCTACACCTTTGGCATTACCCCCTTTTAGATGATAGCAATAAAACACATGCTCCAATAGTTAACTAATAGTGTTTTCCAATAAAACACTTAAAGGCTTCATAAACTTGGGTCCCTAGGAGTTAAGGAGAAGCATCAAGGCCAAGCTTTCTAGTTGCCTCAGATGCTTGGAAGTCATGGTAGCTTTCTCATAATTTTTATAATTTATAAATTTAATCTCACAAATTAATAATAATATTTAATTTTTTATTAATTAAACTAATTTCTATCTACTATTCTTTATATATATATATAAACTTCTTATGACTTTGCATTCTTATGATCAAAGCTCGACAAATGAACGGTTGGATGTTGTCATGTCTTCTATCAACATCACATACTTATAAATTTAGAAAAATATCATATAATCATGTCATATCTTGGGCGAATTATTGCGTCCGGTCACCTGATGTCCGGACAACCAATCCAGATGCGCCACGTCACCTAAAAACACCGGGGCCCAATGTATTTTGATGATGTGACGCGTCTGGATTGGCATCCGGACGCAATAATTTGCCCATATATTGAGCCTTCCTTTTGCTCCACTTAGATTTATATTTTTCAATTTATTTTTGCATGATTGCGACACCTGTGAAGCTTTTATTGGTGGATCCTCTCATAAAAATTGGCCTGACAGCTTTAAATAGGCTAATTATCTTAAAGTGGATGATGGGTCCATTGTCATGAAAATTGGGCAATTTGGCTGATTGGGATAAAGTGGATTCCTTCACTACCCTTCATAGATAGGCCTAATCCTCCTTTGGCCCATGGGACCCATTCTACCCTTAAATTGACCTGAATTTTGGAAACACAGAAAATAAAAATCACTTCATATGGGTCCCAATTTAAATAATTAATACAATGCACATGAAAAAGTTAGGAATCTTATTATAATATTTCTTGGTAAATATTTCAGAAGAAATAATTCCTTAGCTCAATTACTATGACCACCCAAATAATAATAATAATAATTTGAGTAATAGAGATTATAGTAATAAGATTAGCATATGTGAATCATAACAAAGTGAATTGCAAATTTGATCTCAATGGACCCATTCAAGTTAGGAAGAGCATCACAAATTAATTTCTTAGCCAAGAAATCCAAAATTTACAGACTAATAATAAAAAAAGTTTATCGTGTTGTACCAATTTAAATGACATCAAAAGCGCCCAATTTTTGATCATTTATGCGCCCCAAATAAGATAAAATAATTTAAACCATGAATTAAACATTCACCCTTCCTCCACAATCTCCTATTTATATTCATGAGAGAGATTTTTTTCTCAAAGAAAATTTTAGAATCTTAAGAAATTTGAAAGCTCTAATCTCAATCTAAAATTATGAAATAGTCTTCTAAGATTCTCTGAGTATTCTCAACTAGATAGTCATTAACATTTGTATAAAAATATTAATTTTCCGAGCCAAGCGATACAAACATTGATGCTATCTAATTTATACAAAATATATTTGATCCTCTGAGCATTCTCAGCTAGATAGTCATTAACATTTGTATAAAAATCTTAATCAAACTACTTACGAACAAACTACCATGAGATCCTTAATTTAAAATTTGAATTTGAATTTCATCTCTACTTATAAATATTTCTCTTAGTATGCATAGCTCGAGCGAATAATGTTTTATGACTAGTCAATATACTTAATTGATATAAACTATTTAAGACTGATTTTTGTTCATTAGTATGTTAATATTAGCGCATAATTAGCTTCATATGTCTCAAGCAATTTATTTTTAATTCCCTTAGTTTCTCTTCAATTAACATAATAGCTTAATTGTTTATAATTTATTATTGCTAATTGATATCTTATTTTGATATTAAGTAAAGATATATCCAAGGATTAATAGTCTAGTGTAGTGTTTAGGTAATTCATTATAAATTATTTTTAGTTTCTAATTAGAATTTTAAGAGTGATGAACGCATTAATTAAAACTTTAAAAAACCTTTAATTTTCAATAATTCAAATCTGCATATATGTATATTACATTTAAATTAAAAAAAAAAAAAACTCTGCAAATCATCAAATCATGCATGCTTACTTCCTAATGGTGCAAATGAGTATAGATTTTTGTAAAAATTACATATAACTGTTGTAAATCAATTTGAGGAGTGTTTTCAATGCGAGGCAAATTTACAACAAAAATTTTTGTAGAGATTTTAATAAATATTAGAAGCACATACATTCATAAAAAATTCTATCTAAATTTGATCTTATACATAAATATCATCTTGATCGGGCATGAATCTCGAGCTATACTCGAATTAGAAACTTCCAAATGTAAATTTAATATTATCAAAACTCTGAGTAAACTTATAGTTGAACTAATAATCTCGACAAGAAAGACCTAACAATTACCAAAGTAGACCAATCATCTGAGCCCGACTAAGGTCAAAGTAAGGGCTTTAAACATAGTTGAAAACTTCAAGACATTCTTCAGATGATCAAATAGTCTCCAAATTAGGCATGCTTATAGTTGAATCGAGCAACTTGACAAGATAAATCCAACGAACCCAAAATCTCTCAATTTCGATGTCACTAAACACTTAATATCTGAAGAAATAATATATAATTGAGTTCATGTTATCTGATGGAGTGCTCCAAATTTATCTATATGATACTTCCAAAATTATGTAAATAAGCCTTGACTCTCTATATGAATAGAACTCTTGGTTAGAAATTCAAAAGAGCTTAGAGGCATGAAGAATCCCAAAGTTCCACCTTAGCACCACCACCAACAAACTTTTGTTGGTTGATTGCCACCGTCAAACCTACATTACTTGATCGTGGCCACCAGACCTCTGCCATCGGACCTTTTGTCGATCACCCACAATTATTGGACCTTTTCATAGGTTGACAGCCATCAGACCTTTTGTTGTCCAATCGTCGCCTAGCTGTCGTTGTCAAACTTGTGGCACTTAACCCCAAACATCCTAACGAACACTGTTGCACTTTTGCCCATTTCCCAAAATCTTTTAATTTTACCATCTCAAATTTAAGGAACTGGCCAATCTTTGTAACTAGCGCACACATAATGGAATCATTTCAGCTTAGCAAGGCCTTGTATGTGTGCGTGTGTTTGTGTTTCATGTAAAAATTTTTGGTATTATTCAAACTCTTTCATTTATCTGTTTGTGTTGGATCTTCATGCAAAACTAAGATGCAAAACTCCCTCATCTTACCACCATGAATTTTTTAGATTGGAACAAGCTTGATTGAACATATGATTGATTGTTCATTTGTTATATGTTTAGTTTACATTCCTTTCACATATTCCTATTTACTTGAAGGATATTATGTTGAGTCATATATCAAATAGTCATGTTTTTTATGTGTAGAGTAATTCTTAGTATTTGTGCTCAAAATTTTATATTCTTTTTTCTTTGTATCATCATTGCTTGTATAGTCATTTCTATCTTTGGTGCAGTGAATTGATTAGCACAGTTTGTACTGTTGAGCTATCCATTTATATTGAGCTTATAAGTTTGAATGCTCACTTGTTTGTTTGAATGCACCTACATCTTAAACACTTGTTTGGTTGTCACAAAAAGCTATCAGGTTTACAACCTACAAATAACAAATTATCAAAGAAAAAGTCTAATGAACTCAATAACTATCAGTTTCAACCAAAAGAAGAAAGCAAGTGGGTATGAAAATAGTAAAGTATAAAACAAAGAAGACTCATTATTGATGATTAGAATATGTATTTGCATTGAAACATTTATGGGGAGTTACAAACAATTCTACTTTTAAGAAATGAAATGTTGTGGAAGAATTGTTTAGTTGAGCTAATGAAATTCATCTTGAAGAAGAAATAATATGATGGAAATACATACAGAAGAGAGACAACTAGAGCACTATTGCTTTAATGTGGAAAAGGAGTAGAATAATATCATCAACAATAATAATAAAAGGCTTGTTAATCCAAGAGGCTCCGAACATACAAGAAAATATGAAAAATTTCATGCATGGAAATATTTTCTGAATGAGAAAATAAAAAGACAGAAGAATAAGGAAAATTTCATGAACTTCAAAGCTATATCAAAGGCTAAATAGAAAAAAGAGATGGGAAGAAAAACTAAAACAATATCAAATGCAAAGTGTGAGATTCCTTAAATTAGTAGCCATGCATATTAGAGTGGGAAGGTTCCTTCAACGCAAATAGGATTGCTTGGCGTTATTTTAAATTTGTAACAAGATGACTAAGTTATCATTTTTTCAAGGAGCGTTGATTTTGTTTTGGTTATCTAAAATTAATGACTAATTATGATTTATTTTACTTACTTTTAAAAAGGATCTTAATCTTATAAAATAATAATTTTCATTATGTATTTTAAATTCATTCTAAAAAGGTGAATGTAAAAAAGTTCCACTCCAATTTATCCTCTCTTCCTCTGCCTAGCTGGCCAAATACTCTCCTCCATTCAAAATTTGGCCAAGGTGATCTCTCTCTCTCTAGAATCAACCTCAATATCTTCTCTCTCTCATAGCCACCATCCACTCTAATCCTTTCTCTATAGCATTCACTCTTTATTTCTTTCTCTCTTTTTTTAAACCAGGTTTTGTGTTAGAAGGGGAGAATAATTTTGGGTGCTAAAAGGAAGACGTCAATGAAGGAAGGATCATCAACCAATTAAGGGAAGGAGATGAATAAGGAGGGCAGAAATTAAGGAGCAATAGAAGAAATTAAAGGAATAAGATTGAAGGGCTTCAATCAAAGAAAATTTGTTTTAGCATGGCTCTATAAATCTAGTTGTTTCATACTTTCAATTTAGATATCTCATTAGTGCATGTCCTCTTGATTCCAAACAAATTCCTTTTGTTATCCCACTGGCTCATAAAAGGCCAGCCTAATTGGGGTTTTCTATTGTAAAGACTTTTTATCAATCCTACTTATATAAAAAATATATATTTAATATTTTCATTTTTTTATAATGTTTTAAAGTTCAAGACTAGACTGATAATTTTGATCCAAGGACTATAAACAATCATTGTATCTAATCTTGGAAAAGAACAATTGCCAGTAATCATGCATACTTAGTATTAGGGTGCAAATTCTTAACTTGTAGGTTATAAAGTTGAAAAAAAGGTGAAAATAAGAGCAATCCATTTCAAACCAATTGAGGCTATTGAATCCAATCGTTACATATGGACAAGTTCTAATGGATAACCATAAGATTTTGAAAATAGTTTTAAAAAATAAATAGCCTTAAAATTAACCTTATTCATTAGATAAATCTTTATAGGACACCAATCCCTCCAAAAGAAAAAAAGAAGTTTCCACTACATGATCCTCATGGAAAGAGAACTATTTCTAGATGAGGAGGGGTCAATAAGAGAAAGGGAACACTATATAAACATTCTTTGAGCATAATTTCCTATTTACATGTATAACAATATGTAAGATATTTCTATTGCTCAATTGAAAATGTCTTCACATGCACACATACTGTAGAATGTTGAATCCCAAAATAATATATCACAACTAACATGGTATATAGTCTATAGTATTACTTTGGTGTTAAATATGTGCCCATTGGCTACAAGGGGAGTGATTTCAATAACAAAAATTAAGACAAAAGTGCAAGCAATTTAGGCAAGGCTATAACATTGAATTTCATAGTCAAACAAAAAAATTAACAACCTCTACAATACTATACTAATAAATTTCATTAATGGGCCAATGCCTTTGGAATCTCCACATAGAAAAAATTAAGTAATTTTATGAAGTATATAGTATGCAAAGAGAATTAAAATTATTCAACAAAAATGTTCAAAATAATTGCCTTTGATCAGAGAATTAAGCTAAAAACATTAGCAAACATTGATAAATCTCCCAAAATGGTAAGCTAAAAGATTAGAAGTTAGTAGAGGAGAACAAGTAGAAGCAAAGACTACTCTCATTTCAAGCTCAAACTAGAATCATTAAATATTGTATCCTGAGAAAATACCTAAGCGAGAGGAGGTCAAGGTGACTCTCACTACCAAAATGGAAGAAGTAGCGGAGTTATCAAAATGAAGAAGGGTGAAGCCCTTTCATTGATGATCTATAAAAATGATAAGAAAAGGTATAGCTCTTTCATCTTAATATCTGTTAAAATAGTTTAATTATCAATATGATTATTAATTTTGATAATGACAGTAACTTGATATTTATAGACATAGTTAAGAAATTAGGGTTATACGCTACTCCATGCCTAAATCATTAAGTTTTGGAATAGATTAGGAAGGATACATAGTTTTGAGTGACAAAACAACATATGGTGAGGTTCACAATTAGTCAATAATATATTAGTGTTTTAGCTTGTAATGTAGCTCTTGCAAGTAATTCTAATACACATACACACACAAGAGATTTTGGATGAAATAACGTGAGTTATTTGCTACCCCCAATGATGAAATCAAAAGAGTACTCATTCAAAGTAAAATTAAGAACAAAATGCCTTCAAGGGGGGAAAATGCAATGCAAAAAGGGTGTGATCGATGCGGAGTTTAAAATTACAGCTGAGTTATTTGCGAGATAAAGTGCCCACCACAACTTTCATTATAATTTATTCTTTACTATTTTGATTATTGTAAGAATATCCCTTAGTTATGGAACGACCTAGTTGATGTGTTATAGCTTTCGCTTTAATGGTTGTATGTCACAGCTTCTATAATAGTTCTATGATATGCTACATTCTTTTATTTTACACTTGCATAAACAACTATATTATCCATAGTTATAACAAAGCTACATTTGATTTATGTTTGAACCATAATTAATTTCTATTTGATCATTTTAATGTGATTTCAAATAAGATTCAAAGAGTCTTCTGAAAAACTTCAAACATTGCTCAAACAAACTATATAAATCTTATAATAAACTTATTTATCTAATTTCACCTATTATATGACATACATAGTCAAATTTGTAAAATAAAATTTAATTGAATTGAATAGAGGTGATATTAAACATTACGTGGATACCCAAATATAAATTGTATCATCCCTTGAAATCCTTGGATTAGCATTCAGATGAGTTTTGCATATAAATGCACTATTTTAGAGTAAATTCACCAATGTTAAGCTTATACTGAAATAGTATATATATTCTTTTAAAAATAATATTGTTGAGCAGATAAAATTGTAAATTAACTATTTAAAATTTATATTATTTATGACAAGACCTGATCTGCACTCCATCCATTAATACACAAATTCAAAAGAGATAAATAATAATGAGCTCGTGCTTGTAGCTTAGATGCGACGAAATTTCTCTCGGTGGCTCATGTTCGAGAACTTTTATTTGGTCCGGTCACATGACATAGTTTTACGTTCGGCCGCCAGTAGAATCGCGCCACGAGTTCTCATTATTTACCGCGCGCCCCGACAACCCGACCCGGAACGAACCCAGGATGGCTATATATTTCTCGATTTTGCTAGGTATTGGTCAATTTTGCTTGGCAATAACCAATACCGAGCGAATACCAAGCAATACCGAGCAAATACCAAGTAATACCGAGCAATACCGAGTTGTACCGAGTTTTTCTAAAAAACTCGGTACAACTCGGTATTGCTCGGTATTGATCTTCACAGAGTGATATTTCTCATTATTGCCAAGCAATACCGAGCAAATACCGAGTAATACCTCGCAATACGCGAACATAGCATTCCCGGGTTCCGGTCCTGGTCAAGTCGTCGGGTCGCACGGTAAAGAGTAAGAGCACATGGTGACATGTTATTGGTGGCCGAACGTAGCTCTACACCCGGTCAGAGGACGTAATAATTGTTCCATGTTCGAAACCCTAACATTTCAAAAAAAAAAAAATAATAATAATAAAGGAAAAACCCTTGTTCACTTGATCATTATTTATTAATATTCTTAAATAAATAATTAATAATCCACACTAATACAAATATTTAAATTAATATTACTTGATTAACGTTTACTAGGGCGGTAATTCCTGTGCTGCTGCTTCTCGACGTTCGGCTATCTTCCCGCGGAGGCCACTTCATTCACGAAGTTCTGAAGCGACGAGGAAATAGTGAAAGCTTCCACGCCTCTCTTTGCTTCTCAACAGGTCTAATAGCATTATTTACAATTTTACACTGTTCGTTAGAATTGATGCTCTGTACAATGGAGGCGGTTGGGAAATGAGATGAAAACATTTGGTAGGTATTTCTGAATTCGCCTAACATATCTTACCTGAATTGATGTATACTTTTCTTGGATTGTTTATTAACTGGTTTTATTTATTTTTTGTCATATTGAGATTAGGCTTTTGATATTTGGAAGTTCTCAGCGTGATTAATTCAAGATTTCTAGCGTTTGCTAGCATTTGCTGAAAGCTCATGCGGTATTTAAGACTTTAACTGCATCATCTGTCCTTTAATATTATGGTTCCTTTTAGATAGAGTTCGCTTTAGAATTTGTTTCTTTTTTTTTTTTCTTTTTTTTTGGGACATTTAGGCCAATGAAGGCAAACTCACACACACAACGCATACACAAAGACTCGAACCCAAAAACTCTTAGTTGGAAGCATAAGGGCATCTCCAACCGAAAAACTCATTTTTCACTCCAAAATGCAGTAATACACCAAAATGCAGTAACTTGTCTCCAACCGAACTCTATTTTCTAACACCAAAAAAAGAATATTCCTAGTATATTCTTCTCCATATTTCATTTTACATATTTTTAATCAACCAACAGGCCAAGGTGCTTGAACGGCCATATTTCTTTCTCTTTTTTCGTGCCATTTTGATGAGTATGTGGGCTGGTTGGAGTGGTTATGAGCTGATTCTTCATTGGGGTGCATAGTTACAGCCTTGATGATAAGGTGCATTTGCACAAACATGGACCAATCACATGCTAAATAATGGCTCTGTTGAATAAACTTTCTTAGATTGACAGCATTGCCTTGATTCAATCCATCTCATTAATATGGTTATTGTTGTTGCTTGAAGTCATTCCCCGCTTGTTTAGTTCATTGTATGCATTTTTCTTTGGGTTTTCCCTAACGTCAAATTGTAGTAGATATCATTTTTTTTGGAGTTATTTAGGCAACACGCCACATGAATTGATTAATTTATAATGCATCCAAGAAGTTACTGTTATTTTCCTCAAAGTCTAAACTATTATGTCTTACTTTACACCAATCTGCAATCATGATTAGCACACAACTAGGAGGACCTCGCCGTGATCACCAAGAGTTAAAGAGCAGAGGGAGAAGGTGTGGAATAACAGACTGCTTCATAGTAGACGAATTTTTTTAGCTCAAAATGCTATTAGCTCTTCAAATAAAAATTAGGCCTTTATATATTTAAGAGCCTTGGCATAGCTACAAATAAGACCCTATGAAGATCAAAATGATAAAACAACCTAAGACTAGGTAAATATGTATTGTCTCATATACCGTCCAATAGTTTAGCCACTATAAGAAAAGCAAGGATTTCCGGCGGATTTTCCTACGGAATAATCTTCATTGAAAATGGCAACGAATTTGCAGCGGAAATTTTCGTAGGAAATTTTAGTGACTTTTCCAGCAAATCTACAGCAAGTTGACCTTGTCTAACCGATTCATTCTCCTTCTGTTTCATTTGCTTTCTCTCTTCTTCGACTTCCCTCTCCGCTCTTTGTTTCCTCTTCGACTTCGCTGCCCTTCCCGGCCTGTTCATTGCTCTTTGACTTCACCCCCATCAATTCATAGCTCAAACTCCTCGCCTTAGCCTCCGCAGATTCATCACCTTTGCCTCTCTCGATTGTTCATCTTTGACTTAGCCCACGCATACACGCATATTAACCTGTATACATATAAGAATATACTCTCAGATGGACCCCGACGAGCATGTTATGGGTATACATGTGACGTATGAGGATGCTGTGTGGGTCAAATGCTAAATCTAAATTCGAGCCCGATCCTTCAAGGCTTATAAATGATGAAAATTCACCAATAAAGGTCTGAAGCCCACAACGAATCTGATCCTTTGTTAGCAAATGGACAGAGTCGATAAGGTTCAATCCTTAAATTAAGCGTCTCATAAAACCACCCCGATAATGACCGAGTTGAATGTAGATCTCAACCAGAGGGGTTAATTCAAAATATTCAAAACGTTACCAAAATGCCCATAAAACCCAAAATTCCATGAAAATATCAAATCTGAAATATTTAAATGTCGAAATTAACCATTAAAACGTTTAAAGCAAAGCCCATCGAGCCTCCATAATAGTTTGCCAATGTGGACAAATACAAATATCACTTCAGCTCACAAAGAGCTAATGTCTGGTTGAGAATATCACTAGGATTCATTCTCAAAATGTCTCTTGCCAGCAAGGACATGACACATGTGCGATTTTGTCACCAAATGTCATCATAGGTAAATGGTTATGACCGGAGTCCTCTGAACCGGGTGATTTGCCGTCAATGACACCACTAAATTGCGATTATGACCAGAGCCCCTATGCTCCTCTATGGCACTAAATTCTTGAGATATGAATTAATAGGATATAATCGATAAGGCACAAAGCCCTCTATCAGTTAAAGTGGGTTCAAATTTGTCCCTTTAGGAAAATATTCACCCTAGATCTACAAGATGCCCATGGACGAAGCAATCCATAACTGCCGACAATGATCCTTCTGACAGGTTGGGTCAACTACCTCCTCTGACTAAGTAGACCAGGACCATGATGGCCCAGGACGATGGAATCATGAGATTTTGATTGAGCTCATAATCACTCCCCCACACTATCCTTTTTAAGTGCAAGATGGTGAAATTTTCAATTTTAAATATCAAATTTTCAAACATCTAAACCCATACTATACACAAGATAATACGTATCTCTGCGTATCTGTTTGAAGAATAACCTTAATCAAAAGTTCTCTCTCGTTATCGGGAGGCGTAATTAACTATAGGGCTTGTGCTTATAGAAAACAAGAACTTAGATCATAAATTTCTCGCAAAATGAGGGCAAAATCTCTGGATAGTGTCTTATTTCAAACCCAATCTGCTTTCTGAAAATTTACGCCGGAGCTTAAAGCATTAGAACTCCCCCAAAAGAGGGGAGGCCGGGGCGCGAATTTTTGGAGCCCACATCGCCATTAATTTTAAAGGGCTCATAGGTCATCCATAAGCTTGCATGAACAGTTATCTTTGAAAAATGGCTCAAATCTTTATGCAGGTCTTTGATTTGTGATATTGCCCTTGATATTTATCTTGGTGCTGCATATGAGGGTTATTGAGTTAAGGCAAAACCATAAACAAGGCTGAGAGTCAAAGAGGGAAACCAGAGAGAGGGAAAAACAGGAAGAAAATAATGAAGAAGGTGCTCATTCTTTAGGTGAGCTACTCTCAAAAAATCATTGAACTTTAATCCTACTAACTTGAAGATCCGATTATAGCAAACTCTTTTTCTCGCAATGACTGTTTGATTAGAAGTCTGATGACAACTTTTGAGTTTCTATTGAATGAGGGTGGACAGAATCATTTCTAGGATTGTTGGCAGGCTTAAATTCTTTGGCCTCTCCCCATAGAGAAAAAAAGTGCTACCACAGCCGCTCAAACCATCGACGAGGAAGAGACCAATTAAAGTTATTTGTTCTGTTAATGCTTCATGCAGCCAAAGAATGAAGGAGATGAAAGGTGAAATTCAAGACACAAAGCAAAATAAAGGGGATAAAAATAGATTATAAATAGAAAATTCTAATTAAAAATAATAATTTGAAAACAGCCTCAAGAACAAATCTAATGTGTATGCCTTCTTTTGTAATTCTACAATTACAAAAGTTCTTGAAAATAATTAAACTAATTAAAAATTGTTAGAAATTTGAATAAAAGAGTTAAGGCTCAACAGGCAAAATGCATTGAACATCTATAGAATTTTGATGTTCAGTTTTACTCTAGTTTCTGTGAGCATCGTTGAGCTTGTTACCCCGGCTTATGTACCAAGATGTTAGGGGTGTTGTTGACATTGACTAACTTATGTACAAGAAGATAGTGTAGTTTCGTGCCTTGAGTTTTAATTGAACTTTGCTGATAGATTTTTGAATATATATAACTAGTTCTTTTATACCTTTTCTTCAATCTGCTGAGACTAACAATGCCTTTTTCATATTTTATAGATTAAGGAAATCTATTCAAGAAGTACCTTGGAAATATTTGTGACAATATGTTCCGAATATTTGCAGGTTAGGCCTTTTCCTTTTGCATTCTAGCTGTTCTTTTTCCTTATGGTTTGCAATTTGGCATGGTTGATCTAGAATTTAGCAATATTTGTGTTATTTCCAATAAATTTCTATCATCCAGAGGTGAAGATTTTCTTGATGATTACTGTAGAATGTCTTGGAACATTTTCTTTTAGGTATCTCTATATTACTCCTTTCTCCCTCCTCACATCATTCCTTTGTGATTACCAATATGTCTATTGTCAGTTGCTTGCAGATACCCATATAAATATTATAAATATTTCCTGAGCACGTGAACTCTAGTGAAGCCTGTGTATAGGGATCTTATAATGAAAAAGTAGTAATGGAAACATATGTCAAATGTACTCATAAATTCTGCTGGTAGCAGGTAGAGGACATTTGATAAAGAACTAACTGTTTGTGATTACCATGCTTGTGAGTAACTAGGTGCATTAGAAAATTTTGCTATATGCCATCAGTACGGATGAATGATTTGTATAGCTAATATCGCATCATATGACTCTATAAATCTTATTCTTTTGTGCCAAAATTTTTCAGCAGGATTCATCCCACAAACAACCATTAGATGGTTGATTTTATATATTTCTAAACTATGCAAAATTTATTCATATATGTGTGTGCTTCAAAAATTTGCATCCCGGCCTCTCCGCACCATCTTTTATTGATGGGGAGAGTTTTAAAGTATTTAGGTTCTAGGGTAAATTTTTAGAAGGGAGATTGGATTTTAGATTAGGAATTACCCAAAGATTTCTCCCTCATTTTGCAAGGTTTTTATTATTTGAGTTCTGGTTTCCTATAGTCACAAACCCCTATAGTTAATTACCCTCCAGATAACGAGAGAGAACTTTCGATTAAGGCTAGTCATTAAATATGTTTCAATAATTACCTAACATATAATAGCAACAATTTTAAGGTTTGAATTTGGTTTTGAATTTTAGAGTTTATGATTTGAATTTATCAGTATATACTTAAAACAGGTGATGGAGGGAATGATGATGGGCCTAATTAAGATCATGCTAGGCTGTCATAGTCCCTGGTTTCCTTAGTCAAAGGAGTTAATTGACTCAACCTGACAGAATGAACCTTGTTGACAACCATTGGTTGTTTAGTCCAAGAATACCTTGTTGACCTATGGTGGATTTTTATTTAAAGTGATGAATTGAAGTCAACCTTAGTTAACAAAGGTATATTATAGAGTGTTTCTTATAATTCATTACTTAAGGGGCTTTTAACCATTAGGGAATATACAGACTTTGACCATGACCATTATATAGTGATGTCATTTTGCAATAAAATCCCTCGATTAAAGGGCATGTGCTATGTTCTTGCTGGCGGTGAATCAATTGAGAATGAATTTTAGTAATACATTCTATAAGACATTTGCTCTTTGTGAGCTGAAGTTATTCTCCAATTCATCATCCTCACCAAGTCGTTGCAACGGGTGAATGGATTTTGGTTTTAAGTTTTTGATGATAATATTTCCATTTAAATGTTTAGAATTGATTAGACTTTGAATTATGAAAATTTAATAGGTTTAATAATTGACCCCTCCGGTTGAGATTTACTGCAACAAGGCCATCTTCGGGGTGATGACGAATCAATTTAAAAGATTTATATTTTTCTTTGAGGTTTGAGTATTTTGAAAATAGGGGCTCCTCCAGTTGAGATTTTCTGTCAACACGGCCATCATTAGGGTGATGATGAATCAATTTAAATATATTTGTAATTTGCATTGGATTTTAGTATTTTGAAAGATAGGGTCTTCTCCGGTTGAGATTCTCTATTAACACAGTCATCATCGGGGTCATTTTGCAATTTTAGTGGATATGTGAAGCCTTCTTAGATCCTGCATTTAGGAGCTTGAGATAAAGATTGGAGCACATGCGGGATAATGCTTATGAAAAATATACTGTTGCAAGACATCGAACAACAATTACAGGCCAAATGTTCTGTCTCATATGTTTTCTGAACTTGGAATGTGAAATTTATATTTAACCCTGCCCACATAAACGCATTCTTCATTCTATCAATCAAGTTCATGTCAGTACTAGATTGCTTATTATTCCAACCATCCCAGTAGTTACTCTCGAGATAGGTGAGGTTAGACGTTGCTACAATGACAACTGTACCAAAGGAGATAAACTGCTATAGTTTTGCGGGAAGGGGTAGGACAATCCATATAAATCATTAAGAGGTAAGAAATTTCCCATTACAGGGTCATAAATTTTCATTTTCTGATGAAAGGCAAGCCGCTTGACAAGTAGTAGATGTATCAGGTCACCCTCAGATCTGAACCGTTCAGGAAAAGCAAAATCTAAACCATTGTTAAAATTTGTTCCAAGTGGCATATGCCCTTTACCAACAACCAATATTGTTGGGTCAATAATTTCCACATCAACAGAATTTTTGTTGGATGAACTTCATATTGATTCCTAAAATGAGGTGAGCAGGCTCTCTGAATGATGTCAACAGAGCCTAATTGTTTAATATCCATAATGGCTGGAGAAATATCTTCAGTCCCCTCTTCAGTAGATTCAAAACCCATCTTTGGTAACTAAATTCAATTTGAATGTGGATACTGCATCTATGTGATGGGGAGAAATATCA
Source organism: Dendrobium catenatum (assembly GCF_001605985.2). Lineage (NCBI taxonomy): Eukaryota > Viridiplantae > Streptophyta > Magnoliopsida > Asparagales > Orchidaceae > Dendrobium > Dendrobium catenatum. Next base: position 164,352 of record NW_021319018.1, on the reverse strand, counting down.
GTAGATTATACCAGAACAACAACAACAACAACATCAAGCCTTTGTCCATTTGTCTCACTACGTGGGGTCGACTACATGAATCTTTTTTTGTCATTTTGTCCTATTAAAAGTCAAATTCTCATTTAAATCTAATGAAGAAAGATCATTTCTAATATTTTTTAACCAAGTCTTTTTAAATCTACCTCTATCTTTCTTAAATATGAGCAGATTATAGTGCCTAAAATTGAATGGCTTTGGTATATTTCCACTGGCTGATCATATGGATAGCTCAGATGTTTAGCATGAGATGGGTAATCCATCCATCTATAATCCCAATCAGATATCCTAGTCCTGGGGCATTTAGGTCTAGAAGAAATGTTTCTGATGTTTGGTGATTTAATAGCCTAATCTTTACCACTCGATATAAAATACCAACTCTCTTTGGCTTGTTGACGAGTTTAAAATTAAAGGAGAAAAAAAAAAAAGAAAAAAAAAAAAGAGGGGGGAGGGTGGTATGCTGTTGTTTCTCAGATTGGAGAAGCTCATGATTTATTCAATCAGATGCCAACCGATATGAAGGATCTCACCACCTTTAATTTGATTATTGATATTTGCATGAAAAGCTCAAGGTTTGAAGAAATTCTGAATCTCTTTAATAAGATTTTTCGATTAAAAATCAAATGTGGTTTTTGTACAACTTGTATTCAAGAGAACGAAGGTGGGAAGACGCAGTTAGGATTCATAAGCAAATGAATATCTACGGAATGGAGAAAGTCCCTAGTTGCAGTTCTGTTAAAGTTGGAAGTGCAGTTAATGAATTTAGGGTGAAGAGGGAATTTAATAGTATCGATGAAATGGAAGAATCGTAGGATATTTCTTGATCAGTTCATTGCCTGAAATATATAATATTTGAGCATTACATTGTTCATGACAATATTTTCCCATGGCACACTTAGAGCAATATCTAAAATGGTAGCTGCTAAAGAAATGGTAATCTATTGAGTTTTAAATAATTTCATATTTCTGTGGTATCACTGCATGAATATTATAAGAATTATAAAATGTAAATAAAGTTGAAAATTTGTCTAAAGCACCATTGATAAAGACGTGTTGCGTCCAGGAATATTCGCGACGATAGAGAAAAATAAAGTTTAGCTTCTTAGCATTGTACGAAGATCCAGCACGCAAGCAGAAAGAGAGAGATTGAGACACCCGGTCTTTTTTACATGGAAAACTCGAAGAGGGAAAAACCACGGGGCCTCGCCCAGGTGAAAAGATTCCACTAAACTTGAGTGAATTACAAGGGTTGACCCTTCCCTCGATTTAGAGGTGGTCAGATTACATTAATTTGAAGAGCTAGTCAAAGGACCGATGACGGTCGGATAAAAATCCGACGGGTTTTGTGCAAAAGTTTGGCTAACAAGGAACGATTCGATGAAGGTCTGACGGTGAACGACGGCCAGGCGGTGGCCCGGCGATGGCCGGGCTGAAGTCCAACGGCGGCCGGACGGTGGTTAGGCGATGGTCGGCGGCCGGGCGGTGGTCCGACGAAGGTCAGGCAGCAGTCCGGTGGCGGCCGGGCGGTAGTCCGGCAGTGGTCGGAGTCCGGGCGGTGGTCCGACAAAGATCGGGCTGAAGTCCGGCGGCGGTAGGCAGCCGGGCTGAAGTCCGACGACTGTCGGCGACCGAGTGCTAGAGCTCTTGAAGCTTCAGAGCTCTCCCTAATCTCCAGCCAAGGTCCCCCTCATGTAGAGAGTGGGGGTCTATTTATAAATTGTCATGAGTGGCACACCCGTAAATTTAGAGAAGATCCGGAGTTGGTTCGGAGTGCTACATCGGATGGCTCATATTGATTCCCCCGATCGTATTAGAGTTTTTCAACTGTTTAAGTGCCTTAACAGTGTCGGAATTCAGAGATATTGGGCTCGTTGGATTCGTCTCGCCGAGACGCTCAATTTGACTATAAGCATGCCATATTTTGATATCATTTCATTATCCAAATAATGCTTTAACCCTTCCAAATGTAGTCCGGACCCCCGATTCAGACCCATTTGGGCTTGGGTTGGACCAATTTTGGTGCTATTTGGTTCGTCCTTTTGAGATGTTCAATTTGACTATAAGTTTGCTGAAATTGGAATTCAGATGATCCCAAATTTAATTTTGAAAGTTTTCAACTTGAATATGCCTCGAGATCATGCTCGATCAAGACAATTTTTGATGACGTATCAAGACGCATCTCTTCAAGCTCTCAATTCAGCCCCACTCTAAGCAATTGATTATCAAAAGACGCAACTTATGGTCACAGTAACTTCCTTCTCAGCAATTCAATCGATAAAACGAAGGGTAGAGAATAAAAAAGGGGAGAACTGGCACTTACAATTCCCTTCTCTCACACTATCTGAAGTCGGTTGCCTCTTGTTCGTGAAACCGTCGCACGTCTACGATTCCCGCGATCGAACTTGTCTTTCCGACGGATTGGCTTGCCTGCGACCTCAAGTCGTCTGTTCTGTTTGCAAGCACCTATTCGATCGAATATGTACAACATGTATTGATTAATCTAATATGCACGATCCGTGCTTTCCGTCAAAGCTCCAATGCCTTCGCCTCCTGTTCCATGTGAAACCCCACCAAGCCCACAGTCCACCTGCCCTCCACCCGATCGAACCTACTTGCCCGACTGAATCCCACGCAACCCTGAACGCCTTCGCCTCCCACGTGAGCTACCAATCACGCCCGCTGCCATTTCTGATTAGACCAATCGAACGCCCTTAGCCACCTGTCGACAAACACATCCAGTTGCATGAAACCCCTAGCCCCTTCCGTCTGCATGCATTCAGCATTCTGCCATGCGAGCCCAGTCGCGTCTGTATCTCCGTCCCAAACACTAGCCGCCTCCCCACCTCTTTTATTTATTCTCGAGTCTTTATAAGTATGCAACGTGTGTGTGAATTTATCTTAAATGACCTAAATGTAAAAAAAAAAAAAACCCGTGACCGCAGCCCACTCCATTCCTAGTCTCCTATAGCCTACTTGAACTCCACGTCTTGCCCCAACTGAGTGATCAAACAACTGCCTCTTAGCGAGTGATTTTTGTAGAGGCCCTTATTGACCACTTTTGGCCCATTTGGCCTCTAATTGGAAGACAAAAGTATAGTTTAGTTGTGTTCATGCATTAATATTTATAACTTGCAGTCAATAATTAAAGTTAAAGTTTTATATAATTGAATAAGTCTTAAAGGCAGATCTAATATTGAAGACATAAGCCATTGATCTTAGATTTGGTTAGGAGAAAATCAAACCCAACACCTCATGTTGTTGATTTTTTGAATCCAGCCGAGATGGTTTTAAAATTTGAGACCTTGCACCGTTGACCTTAGGTCTAGCACGGAAGAAATTATCGATAAGTGCCGTTTCGACCACTCTGCAAGAGGAGGGGACGTTGGGAGGCTAGCAAAATCTCTCAGAAGATTGCAGGAAAATTCTTTTGGAGTCATTCGAGAGGAATTTTGAGAGTTTAAATTTATTAATTCATTTAAAAATAATTAATTTAAATAAAATATTAATAATTCATTTCATTCACTTATTAATCAAATAATAAACTAATTAATTTTAAAATAAGGTAATATTAATTCATTTAAAATACTCATTTAATTGATTGATTAAATCCAAACCAAAATTTCATAATTTAAATTAATTCATTTAATTGATTAATTCAAAAATAATATTAACATTTAATTAAATAACTAAGTCATTTAAAAAATAATTAATTTATTTTAATTAATTGAAATGTTAATATATAATTAAATTCAAAAGAAATAATAACTTCGAAAGTTTATTAATTGAGCAACTTAATAATGCATTATACACTTAATTAATTTAAAATTTTAACAATTCATTCAATATAAAATTTAAATTAATAATTCATTTAATAAATCATTAATCAATTAAACTTTTATTTAATTAATTAAATTAATTAATCTACCAATATAAAACCTTTTTAAAATGAAATAAAATGCATAATAAAAACATTTGCATTAATTAATTCAACTCAATAATTCAACTCAAACACAACCAACTATGAAACTCATAACTCAATCACAACCAACACTCAAACTCTCAACTCAACAACTCCACTCATACACAACCAATTCTCAAACTCACAGCTCAAACATAACTCCAACACAAACTTTGTACTATTCAGTGCTCCTGGGAAAGCTCCTATAGGTACGTAACTCCAAGCACCTTCAAGCCAAATAGTAGAAAATGATTAGCACGATAATAATTAATAAATATTAATTAAAATATAAATTGTAGTGGAGACAAGAAAACTAATAGAATTGAAAAAAAATAGCCAAACAGAAAAAAACCTTCTGTAGAAAAAAAATACTGGTGTCACACAATAACAACTGTTGGCTAGTCAGTGTCGAGCTATTAAACAACTAAAAATCATAATCTAGTGTCAAGCTAACAAATAACTACTGTCCACTCAGACAAACAAACTATTAAACATGGGCATCCTAGTCTAAAGGATTAAGTTGTAAAATCCACTATTTTAGTCACTTGTAAGTGAAGTAATAAAACCCATATTTTATGAAATCTCTAAATAAAATGCAATATCCCTAAAATGTCAAAACTAATGGGCATTTTACTCTAAAGGATTAGGTTGTAAGACACACTTTTAGACAACTTCCAAAAGAAGTTGTAAAAAATGTTATTTGAGATAATCTCCTTTCAAATTAAATTTGATCATTTGAGCATCCTAGTCTATAAGACTTGTTTGTAAGACCCACTATTGAGTGACTTCTAAGTGAAGTAATAAGACTCACATTTTAAGGAATCTCTAAAAAATGTAATATCCATAAAATCTCAACCAAATTCAAACAACGGGCAGTGTAGCCTATAAGGATAAATTCTAAATGAAGTAATAAAATCCACCAATGAGCTTACTTCCAAAGGGAAGCAGTAAGATCCATCATATCTAAATAATTAGACAACTACTAATCAGAGTCGTGAGACCTATTATTTTAGAAAATTTCTAAATGAAATATCAAACTCTCGAACAAAAACTAACAGGCATCTTAATCTAAAGGATTAAGTTGTAAGGCTCACTTTTAGGTAACTTCCAAAGGGAAGCTGTAAAACCTATCCAAATAAGTCAAATAATGGGCAACCTTGCTGTAGATCTGGGTTGTAAGATCCATCTTTGGGCAAACCCATGAGTAGAGCCGTAAGGCTCACTCCAAATTAAACCTATTGACAACTTTTAAGGGAGTTGTAAGACCTGTCAACTAAATTCAATATTAATAGGCATCCTTGCTGTAGACCTAGGTTGTAAGACCCAACATTGGGCTACTTCTAATAAGAGCTGTAAGACCAGCCTTACAGACTGCTTTCAATGAAAGCCATAAGTCCCGACCCAAATTCAAATACCAGGGTCGACCCATATTCAAACACCCGGGATACTTCTAAGAGAAGCTGTAAGACCCACTTCATTTTAAACTCATGTGTAACTTGTAAATGAAGTCATAAATCCCAAACCAAACCAACTATTGGGTATTCTAATAGATGTAAATCCTAAAACCCAATAAAACTCACATATGACCATTTCAGTCTTCTCAGAATCCTTGAGGGGAGGCAACCCATTGTTTCTAATCAGATTTCTTGGACATTACGGTCAATGATGGTTGGTGTTGGTAGATGAAAACTAAGGTATACCCGAGACGACGGAACTATGATATCTTGATCGGGTTTTCTTCCATTTCCCCACAATTGAGACTAAAACACCTAAAAATTATTAATCTTTAATCGAAAGTTCTCTCTTATGTGTTAAGAGGGATAATTAACTATAAGTGTTTGCGATCATGGGAAGTAAGAACTCAGATCTAATTAAACTCCGATACCAACCTCAGGGGAAATCTGATTAACTACAATAGAATTTTATGTCTGCAAAGCGGGATTTATGCATGCATGTAATTTTCCTTGAACCAACATGGCTGTCAACACGACAATAAATGCCCAATTAAAACTCCTGCAACTTGTTTTTTTTTATACTAGATAACATTTATATCCCAAACCTTACAAATGTTAGCATTATCTCATATCAATTTACAAAAATTTAAAATGTTATAGTCTTTAATAGAGTTGATGTAACTATATATGAAATAGGGATATCACATGTGGTCATAAAGTAGTCAAGCCAGGAAATAATTAGGAGTTCCCATAAATCAATTATTGATAAATTCACGAGACAAATTAAATATTGATTGCCTACTGATTTGTTGTGTATCCATTGGCCTTGGTGATATTACTGATGAGTCCCATATTCAATTATTGCTCTACTATAGGATCTATCCGCTGAGTAATTAAATAAATGGTGGCATTTACTGATAACAAAGGTTCATAGAAGCTTTGCTGGAAGGATATTAACTCCAATTATCTCGCCATTTAGAATAGAATTTTACCCAGATCAGGCTCCTTCTCTTATATATATATATATATATATATATATATGTATGTATGCTTTTTTTTTTTACATGTTTTAAAGTGACAAATTAATTGTTTGAGGGTCCCTTGTCATTCAAAATTTAGGCAGCCTCTTTGCGTTCCCTCCCTACGAAGGGAAGTTGGGAGGCACTTGCCTTTGGTTCTTCCTAGTCTGATCTAAGATACGATAGCTCGAGGTCTTCAATTTAAGTTCTTCTCGGCCAGATCTAAGATGCGACAGTGCAAGATCTTCAATTTAAGTTATTCTTGGATGGATCTAAGATTAGACGGTGCGAGGTCTTCAATTTAAGCATTCCTAATTTGTTCTAAGATACAACAGCGTAAATATTCATCCTAATTGTATATGTTATTTAAGCAAGCTAAAAAAATACAAATTTATGCATTTTAGTGTATGAAGAATGTTGATGACGATGATGAAGTGATTGAATCAATTCAAAGTTGCAGAAGATTTGGTTAGTTGGGTCGAAACGGGTCTGTTGGATCGGGTTGATCGAGTCTTCCTCGCACAAAGAAATCAGGTGGGAGAGGAATCAGGGGATTGGGTTGGGCCGGGGGTCTAGGTGTGGTACAGGGAAGATGGGAGACAGTGAGGTCGGGCTCGACCTAGGGTTTCATGTCCGGAGTCAGGTCGGGCAGAGGGAGGCAAGGTCGTTAACAAGAAACGGGCGGAAGGTGGGTCAGGATGTGTGGTCACCAAAGCCCTACATGGGGTTCTAGTTGGGTACCCATGCTTTACTCGGATGAGCTTCGCCCACCCACACCCACCCATGGTGACTTTCGGGATGCCATACCCACCTATACCCACCCACTTTCCATGTTTTTTGAATGTAGTCTGCCACAGATTGATGGCCTTGAGACTTGATGCCCCTTGCTCTGATTGCAAACTTTCAAAACGCATATCATAATTTATCGTAGTCGCAGCATGGTTAAGTGTTGTACACTATATAGTGATGATTGCAGTAATATAAGATATACGGTGATTAGCAATGTAAATCGATTTATCCTCTGATGTTGAGTATCCATCCATATCCACCCACAAGGCCATGGGTGTACCCATACCCATTGGGTATGGGTGGGTACATGGGTGGGTGTGGGTATGGGTACCCAATGCAAGGCTATGGTGGTCACATGCGGAAGCGGGCGTAGGGGCCGTAGGCAGTGGGTGCAGTTGTGTGCGGCTCTGCAAGTTTGACGCGCGTGAAGATCGAGCAGGAGTTCGATAGCTCTTGCGTACGTGAAGGAGGATTCGAGTGTGAGAGAGATAGTGGGCTTCCGTCCGGAGTGTCGTGCGAACAAACAAAGGCGAAGAGGGAGAGTCGAATAGGCTCCTACGTGCGTAAGAGTGTGAATTCCTTTCCTAACTACTCCCGTGTGCCATTTTGAGGGAGTGAGCGGATAATTTCGTTTGAGTGAATAATCATGTCTCTTGGGAGCGGATGGTTGCGTGAGTGGGGTTGGGTCTTTGATTAGAGGTCAACAAAATGATATATAATTTTAGTGTGTGTGATATTAATAATTATGAATCAATATTGTTAGAAGATGATGTAATTCCTTGATGTGATAGATTTATTTATGTTAGATTTAGTAAAATTAATGAGGAAATAACTTATAGAATTAAGATTAGGTGGTTAAAATGGAGAAGGCTTCTTATCCAATAAAATATATGAAAACTAAAGTAAATTTTATAAAATTTTGATTAAGCTGGCAATGTTGCATGGATCCGATTGTTGTGGAAAAGAAAGATCGATGGTATTTAGGTTGAGCGTGGAAGAAATAAAGATGTTAAGAGGAATGTGTGACAAAATTTAATAAGATAAATTGAGATTTGATTAACAGTGGAGTGATATATGATTAACATACAAAGATTGATAATAAGTTTAGGTGGTTTGGATTTGTACATTGAATAGTTGAAAATGCACCATTATATCAGTAGAAAAAATTAATGTACGGAGTAGTAGACCTTAGGTGATAGACTTTTGTAAAATGATTTGTGAAGAATAAGTTTAAATCTTCAGAAAATATTCAAAATAAATAAATGAAAAATAAGGATTCATAAAATTGGCTCCAAGCAGTAGGAATAAGGCTAATGATGATGACAACCATGTAGAAGTTGTATGGCATTCAATGCTATTGTCTGTGTGGTTTTGCAAATTAATATAAGAAATAGAGTATAATAAAGCTTACACTGAATAGGTCCTAATATTTATGCAATTGTTATTTATATTATAGATCTTTCTATGTGAGGCGAAATGATTGGAGGGAAATGAGTGAATTGATTGATTTGGGTGGAAAGTTCCATGTATGGAAGAGCAAGTGCATGTGGTTGCATGTGAGGGTCATTTAACATTAAATGCTCTCCGTTTTCTTTTATTAAATTCTACATATTTCTCTTATTGGGTAATGGAGTGCCCCAACTCTCTATTTTGAGAAAGCAATAATTTATGGAGCAATAGATATTGGTATCCAAATATGTCAATGATACAAAAAGAGGAGTCTATCAATATAAGTTGGGCTAGTGAGGTCTGCTCAAAGATTGAGAAAAGAACAAATCAATTATTTGTTCTGAATAAATAATAGTTCAAGTTTACGTAAATACATATGCATGGGTTCAAAGGAGAAATGATAAGAATTAGCTTATTTAACCATACTATTGGTCTTGAGATTCCAATTAAGAACATTATATTATTTTAATTGACTATATTAATATTTTTCTTTGGTTACAACTTATCATCGAAGATTGGATTTTTTTGAACAAGTATTTCTTCACCTTGCAAACATAAATATAAGATCTGTGAAGGAGACATGGGCGGATCCCCATTAGATTGAGGGGGGTAAATGCCCACCCTCAAAATTTTTTATTTTTTATTTTGGAGGGTATATTTTTGAATATTTTGAGTATTTTGGATATTTTGTCCCCTCTCAAAAAAAAATTTTGCCCTAATTTTATCAATCCTAAGCATTTTTGCCCATCCCCTCCAAAAAATTTTTTTTTCCTATCATAAGAAAAGAAGTTGGATCCGCCCCTGGAAGGAGAGTGGAGATTTCCCTTTGCCTATGATAATTTAGCTAGTGCTTCTTATAATGTATATGGAATTATTTCAATTTAGTGCCAGTCTTATCCTCTCATGCACGAAAAATTAATTTTTCATGTTATAGTTATATTTATTTTACTCTCATATGAAAGTTCCAGGCATACATGTAATGTTAATGAGAAGAAAGTTCATAAAACTTCTAGGCCATACAAAGTAAATCTCATTGGGTGGTGGTCTAACAGCTCCATTTTTCACAAGTACAATAAGTTTTTGGTAGAATTTTCAATACTTAACAACCTCAGCATGATAAATTCGAGTATTTCACAAATCTCACACCATCCATGAGCCATCTACAAGTTTTTTTAAATGAGCACAGTAATCATACCCATCAGTAATTCATCAATGCAGCTATCTTCTACATAGATTACTATATGTTAGCGGATTGCATCTTGTTTTCTAAGTGCTAAATTCACTTTTTTTAAATTTTGCGTGTGTTTGAAGCCATTCTCAAAGAGAATAAATGGCTCAGCGATTGTAAAATGAAGGAGAATAGGAGAAATGGGATTCACTATAGTACACATTAGAGGTTAGCATGGGACAAATAAAAGCTGTGGGGAATCTTTGAAATAGAACTTGTCCAGAATTTAGCAATGAATGCCACATGATAATTTGCGTGAGACCAGTAGGGCTTGGCCCCGGCCACCCAAAAAATTATTGGAGGAGCTAAAACTCAAAGAGGAAAGATTGCACTGGTGTTTTTTTTATTATATATTATTATTTGTAAATATTTAAATACTTTCTATGCAACAATGCATAGTAGGCTGTATATGGGTGTATCTGTGCATTGTATTGTTGTGTGCGAAATATTTATAAATATTTTGGCATACATCAATGCACACCCCTGCTATTTAGTTTTATTTTCCTTAAGTATGAATCTACAAAACATTTAATTTGTTATGAGGAATCCTATGAGATATTAATGTTTGATTGTGAATTTCACTCTCATTTGTAGGAGAAATTATTCTTTGCAGAGTCCAGACGGAAGAACCGTCTGGACTGTGAGTGTACACATTGTATATAAACAGTGTATATATTGATTATATATCTGTATATATATACATACATATATATATATACATATGTATATATAATATATATATATACATATGTATGTATATATATATATACATATATATATATATATATTTGTAAATTTATGCACAAGATTTAAAAAAAAAAAAATCCAATGAGATCAACACTGGAGTGTGTTTGATTTGATCTATTTGCTTGATGAAAGCTTAGATAGGGCGTTTGTGACAGTCTGCTAGGCATTTGTTCTTTCTGCAAGGCCTACATTTAGCTTAATATATGGTGATGAGTTTTGTGGCTTTTGAACTAATTAGTTTTGTCTTTGACGCATTTTGGTAGCAGCTTATGCCAAAGTCGCCATCCAGGACAATCATTTTGCTGTAATTGAGGGTACGTACATCTCTGCTTTCTCTTAAATTATGAACATAATATGGGGAAGGGTCTATCTAGTGAAGCTCCTCATAATTGATGCATGTTAGATTTGAAAAATATAAGTATTTCGTGTAAGAATTACGCCCCTATATGATATTTGTCCATGCATATCCATTAAATGGTCAAGAATATTTGTTCCTTGAACAGAAATCCTGTTGGGAATTCCCTATATAATTTCATCGAATTAATTTCAGAACAAGTGATGCATTAATTTTAAATTATTTTCTTGGTATTTTGCGAATCAAATATGTACCTTAGATTGAGATTAATTGTTGAATGCCGGAAAACTTTATTTTGTAACAGATCTCTATGCTTGATAGAACATTTTATGAAATATTTTCACTTATTATTCGAAGTAAAGCTCATTTGTTGTTGAAAAATTGTTTTCCTATATCCATAAATCTCAATGAAAAAAGTGGTCCACATAGTAATTATTGAAGCCTTATTATAGCTACCAATCAAAAGGTATTGAATTCGAATCTTATTTATGTGATGTGCGTGTGAGTTTACTGTAATTGCCCTACCCTAAATGCCCCCCCCCCAAAAAAAAAACCCCCACTTTCTAATTTTTCTTTATATAAGAAATCAGCTGATCCATCTTGTTTCTATTTGGGGATGCTAATGATTCATTCTTGATTTGACACCACTTTTGTTTAAAGTCAATCATTCTAATTTTGATCTAGCCAACATATCATAATCGGGTGATACATAACTCAACTTGATTTATTAGTTAGGAGCTTAGGCTATTAATTAAGAGGTCTTGAATTTGAGTCTTGTGTATGTAATGTGTGTGTGAATTTATCTTAATTGACCTAAATGTCCCAAAAATAAAAAAATCATAATAGGGCGTTTGATTTGAGTAATTGCTTGGCTTATCATTTTTTATTAGAGCTTGATTCTGTCTTTTTCATTATTTCATATCCTAGTTAAATGACCCTCTACCACATGTGGGATTATCATATCAAATATCTAAATTATGATAAATATTAATGTCAAGCCATTCATGTAGTGTATGATAGAATGTGCTTCCTTGTTTCATTTCTTAGCAGTTGGGCATCATGATGCTGCTTCTAACTCCAATAAATTATGTTATAATAAGCCCAATATTCACTATAAATTCAATCAAAATGTTCCCTTTTTTTTAACATCGTTGCTAAAAAATTCATAGAAAAGACTCAGCATGGTTTCTTGCCTTGTTTTCTTTGCACAATTGTCATATTATGGCAGTTTGGTTGTCTCTGCCTATTTTTTTGGAGGTTTTCATCAATGTGTTTCTGACTCATGGGATCCTCCGTCCTTATAAAATTCTTCTATTCACAACGCTTAAAATAAGAAGAATTTAGGCTAGATATGCAACTCTCTTACAAGCCAAAAAAGGTAGTCAATTGGTGATAGACACAAGCTACTACGAGCTATTGTGGCAAAGATATCGTAAAACCCTCACACCCAATGACTATCCAATCGAAGGCAAATACGCTGGCCTATTACAAGAAGGGAGAGTGATATACAACAAGTGTAAGTGCCTACATTCATTTTTAAGAGGCCATTGTACATTCAACACATGTATGCAAGCAAATAAAAAAGACCTTTAACAAGTGCAAGATCCTGCGAGCAATAACAAAAGATTCGTTAGCGCACAACAATATACCTGCAGAAAATAACAAACAGTGAATGACAATCTACCTGTATACAACGATGTCACGCCACCGGATCCGCAACATGCATACTAGCGGATAGAAGACGTGCACAAATTCACAAATGAAGCCCTACTCACTTCTCAACAAATCTTCAAAAGCAGCAAACAACTCATGGTGCCACGCCACCGAATCTGCAACCTGTATATAAGCAGATAGAAGGTATGTATGAACTTCTCAATAGAACACTGCATTCCAATGAGGGTTTCCCACACAACTGAGCAGCATTAAATATGTTCAAAATGCCCCCGCACATGCACTGTAATATGTATACACATAGTTACACAAAAGGGACAAGTGCAATCATAAAACCCGCATGGATCCCGGCAAGCGTGTTATGAGTACACGCGTGATGTCTAGGGATTTGAGCGGGTCAATAAATGAACATAGTTTAAGCCCAATCCTTCTATATAGATAGATAGGAGTTGATACGGCTCGAATTGTCAAATAGATATACGGTTAAGGTGTCAACCATAATATTTGTTTTATTCGTTCATATAAGGCCTTCAAGCCCTATGACTAGAGAAATTCATCAATGAAGACATAAAGCCTATAAAACCTGATTCTCTGTCAACAGTTTGGTGGAGTCGACAAGGTTTAATTCATGAATGGAATAGCCCATTAATGGCCCGATGATGGTCGTGTTGAACATACATCTCAACCATAGGGTTAATTTCAAATATCTTCAAAAAGTCACCCAAATGCTCATTAAAACTCCAATACTCCACAAAAATTTTCAAACTTCTAAAAATTCTAAAGTCCAACATGTTTAAAATTGAAAATCCAATCATCCGATCACTTAAAATAAAATTAATCCACCCTCTACAACAGTTTGTCGAGGTTGATAAATTGAAAATACTTCAGCTCACAAAGAGCTAATGTCTGGTCGAGAATATAACTAGGATTCATTCTCAAATAATGTTTTGCTAGTAAGTACGTGTTATGTATCCTCTAAACAGCGATTTTGCTGCCAAATGGCACTACAGGTAAACGGTTATGACCCGGGGCCCTCTGAACCGAATGGTTTTGCCGCCAAATGATACCACTAAATTATGATTATGGCCAGAGCCAATACGTTCCTTTGTTACATCATATCTTTGAGATATGAATAAATATGATATAATTGATAGAGCACAAAGCCCTATTAGCTAAGGTGAATTCAAATTTATCCCCTTAGGCAAATAGTCACCCCATGTCTATAAGGTACCCTTGGACGAAGCAACCCATGATTGCCGACAAGGATTCTTCTGTCAGGTTGGTTCGACTACCTCATATGACTAAGTAGACCAAGGACCACGATGGCCCGGGATGACGAAACTATGAGATTTTGATCGGACCCATCATCCATCCTCCCACCATCAGCTTTAACTGGAAGATGGTGAAATTTATGTTTTAAACATCAAATTTTCAAATTCCCAAACACATGCTGCTTCTATATGTCAGATAATGTGTATCTCTACGTATATGATTGACGACTAACCTTAATCGAAAGTTCTCTCTCGTTGCCGAGAGAAGTAATTAACTATAGGGGCTTGCGCTTATAGGAAACCAAAACTCAGATCATAAAATCCTCGCAAAATGAGTGTGAAATCTCTGGGTAGTGTCTTATCTACAAATTCATTTGCCTTCTCAAAATTCATCCCGGAATTTAATTCGTTAAAACTCCCCCAAGGAAAAGCATCGGGGGAGGTTGGGGCCGAATTTCGAAGCCCACGAGACCATTCCATTGGCTCATTGGGAACCTAAAGGAGCCATAGCAACAAGCCAAGAACTACCTCTTCTCCCCCTCCTCTTCATAGAAAATCATCTAGTTTGTATGAAGAACAATTAGCCCGACTCACATAGACTTGTCCTAAATTATCTTAATGTTCATACAACAACAACAACAACTAAATCAAATTTTTATTTCACTACATGAGGTCGGCTACATCAACCCTTCTTTACAACTTAAAAATTCTAAGACAAATGTAAAGCGGTGTAACGTGCAAGACAACTTAAAAATAATAATATTCAATCAGAACACTGAATGTTAAGAGCTAATAATTCAGTTCCAAGAGGGATGAATGCTTTCTGGCTTGATTACAACGAAATTGTGCACTTGCCAGCCTATTTTTATCGACAACTTGTTCTATTACTGTTCACTATCAACCAAAGATCTGACGGTGATCACCTGACTTATGACACATTAGGGCATCTCCAACGGAGAACTCCATTTTTTACGGCAAAATACAACAAAACTCCAAAATGCCGTGGTGCTGCTCCAATCGAACTCCATTTTAAGTGCTTCTGCGAAGTAACGATCCTTCTTCCTTTCGCGTGTTTTTCCGGTTGAGAGAGCAAAATAGCGTAGGTGAACAGTGCAACGCCAATATTGGAGTCACACTGTTCACCCGCAAGTAAATGACGGAAAATTTAGCGTTCGGCTGGAGCGACCGAACGAAGCCATGCACACGTTTGACGTTCCAGATGCTCTTAGATATTCATAATCGCCAAAAGATATTCCTCCAACTGCTCTTGGGGTCATGTACTAAAACCTCCACCGTTCACCTAATTCTTTTATGGCACCTCCAATAATGACATATCCATTTCATAAGATATACCCAGAGAGAATTTATTATTGCTTTATTAGCAAAAAAAAAATTCTATTATTTCCATTATCTATATCATTATATATGTATGATTAATTTATTTATTTTAATTAGAATTTGACATTTGAACAAATTTGATGAAAAATAAAGTATTTGTAAAATTCCTCACTCTGGATTTGTTTGGGATAGCTTTCTAGTTACTTTTATTTTTAAATAGGGAAATTTACATTCATACCACTTTATAATATCCTATTTACATATCTAATACTTAAAACTTTAATATTACATACATACCATTATATACTATTTTAATATCAAATATGCCACTCGTATTTTCTTCCTATCACTCATATTTGATATAAAAATGAACTATGGGTGGTATGCATGAAATATTAAATTTTTAGGTGTTAGATATGCAAATTGAGTAGTATGGAGTGGTATTTATGTAAATCTCCCTTTCAAATAGCAATTATAATTTCATTGGGGTGCTGTTTTTTTTACCTCCAACTGATTTTTAGGAATTTTAGTGATGAAAGTATGTTTTTTGCTATCATAATTGCGAAGTTGTTTTTTCTACAGCAACTTCATAATTAACTTTATAAAACGCTGAAGCTATCCCAAACGGATCATAAAGTTATTTTTTATATATAATTTTATTGGAATCAAATTATTTGATTTTTTTTTCTAAATATATTGTATTATGTAAAATAAACGGATGATTATTACTGTAGAAGTGGAGAAATTTTCCATTATCTATTTTATGATGATTGTAATAAAAATTACTTAAATATTTATATTTATGTTTTAAAAATTAAAATTTTAAAGATGATATAATCATTTTTTGGTCAGAATATTTTAATACATTTTTTTCAATTTTAATTAAAAATTATAGTTTATGATTATTCAAAATTTAAATAATTATAGCTTCGAAAGTAAGAAGGTTCCTCCTTATGCTTATAAATTATTAGTTGAAATAATTGAATTCCCAATCTTAGCCATTAGCCGCCCATCCAATTCCAGCCTAAGTAATCGACGAAGCCATCAACAAAGCCAAAATCAAGTATTAAAGTCTCTTTCCTTATCACCGTCCCCACATCAGTCTCAGCTTGTTTTTAAGTAACAGACAAATTCCCTTAAAGCAAGGAGCAAATTCAGCATATTATTCTTTAATCTGCTTCAGTCATACAGTCTAAATTAGATAAATTTATATCATTTTTCTTCTTTAAAAGGCCTCTCCTCAACCTCTCCAACTCCTCTTCTACTTTGAAAGCTCCTTCAAAGACTCAGTAATGGAGGTAGACTCAGTAAACTGCGAGTGCTGTGGTTTAAGAGAAGAGTGTACAGAGGAATACATAAGCCAGGTGAAGGCAAATTTTGAAGGAAAATGGCTTTGTGGTCTGTGCTCTGAAGCAGTGAGAGATGAGATCAAGAATGGATGGAAGAAGGAATACAATGGAACTGAGGCTGCTTTGAAGGCTCATATGTCATTCTGTAGTAAATATAAGACGAACCCAGCAATTCTGGTTGCAGATGGTATGAGGCTGATGCTGAGAAGGAGGTCAAGGGATCTCTCGGCTTCCACGGCGACTTCTGTTTCACCGTCGTCGTCGAAGAAGAAGTAGGAGAGGTCTTTATCTCTTTACTCTTCTTGCAGATTGTTTCACAGGAGAGGTTGCTTTGATTTGGAATAATGTTAAGAGTGTTTAACTTAAGCTATGTATTTTTTTGAATTCAATACTTCATTAAGTTGCTATTGCTATGTACAGAGAAGAAACGAGATTAAGTTTAAGTACTTATGAGTTACAATCCTTAGAATCCAAGCTTGGCTAGTTTTCTCATCTTTAGTTTTTGGCTTAGAGAAGGAAGTTTCAGTTTCTCTTACATAAGAGATTTATCATACATAGTTTTGCCTTTGTTCCATCATCACATCATTTATATCAAGAGGGTGTTTACCAGATAGTGTGGATCTAAGAAGATCAAAGTTTTCTCCAATATATCAATATTCAAATTTGTTTTCAACATAAAAAATTAAGCTTTTAGATAATGACCATCAACTGATCAATGTTTCTATATATATAAAAAAAATTATTGATGTTATCTAAGGGTGTGCAAATGAGTCGAGTCGAGCTCAAGTCAGGATGTGTACGAGTTGAGCTTGACTGTCAAATACTGAGCTCGAGCTCGGTTTTTGGCAGTCGAGCTCGACTCGAACACCCACTGGCTCAAGCTCAACTCGGCTCGTTTATACCCCTATATGAAGTTCTCAACGAGCTAATCAAGAGTTCTTGTCATGAGAACTCGTCAAGGATAATTGAGCTGATTAAGAAAATTTCCTAAAATTTAGGCTCAGTAGATTGATGCCTATTTTAGAAATTTTCTATGTGATTCGTCTTCGTAGCGAATTTTATATCACCAACTTGATTCTCTTGTATGAAGAACAATCATAAGTCATGTGTTAGCATCCTATGATCTTGTATTTTTGGCCAACAATTCTATCATACTAAACCTCCTTGAGATATTTTGTTGGATTCTCTATCCTAAGCATCATCTTTCTCTGGCCTCTCTTGCTCTCTGTTACTTGAGTTTGAATAATATTTAGCATTAGAGTCTTTATATCTTTCACAAACAATATTGAATCTAACAAATTCTCAGTAAGAAAATTTTTTTATAAAATAAGAAATGATATTTGTCCAATGATAAATAATTTTTAAGGATTAGTTTTATTTAATCACATGTATTTATGAGGTAATTCTCTACTTGATTATTTTCCTTGGCTAGTTAGGGTCTCAGGGCTCTCTCCCTCTTTCTAAACAGATTAATTATTATGTGGAGACCAATCAAAATGTGACACGTCATCCTGTGCTCGATACTGCAGCTTGGTACCATTCCGTGGCGTATTCTGGTTGATCTCCAAATGACATTCCACGTCTGATCTCCGCACAATAATTTCTCTTCTAAATGAGTTTTCTAACTTTCCTGCTCTGGAAACTTAACCAATGTAGTCATCAAGGCAAAGATTTTCCATTTTCTACATAAAATATTCAAAAATTTCTATAATTAGTTCATAAATACCAGACCTATGAAATTGAAAGTCTCCTCAGAATAATTGAAATGAAAAGTACTTCGCATCCTGGTGCTCCATTTACATACAAATATGGTATATAGTACTTGATGCGCATGAAGCAAGGTAGGCTGTAAAATTTTGTATCAAAATATTCAGACTCAAGAAAAAAATTAATAGTAATTGAATTTAGTTTGTAATTTAATAATTGATTGATAAATAATTTACTATATTCATCTAAAAAAATCAATAAATATAAATTTATTATAATAAAATTTAAATCAGAATATCCTAACCTAATTTTTTTTTCAAAGTGAGACCTATGAGCCGTGCATCAATGGTAGTTCATCACATATCCATGCTAAGAGACATCATCATGAGCATAAATGAACATTTTTATCAACCTAGGCTTCGTTTGATCGAGATAATTTTTTTACTATTTTTTAAATAACTTTTTAATACAAAAATCTCTTAAATTAGAAATTTTTGTACTAAAAAATTACTTTAAAAATAATAAAAAGCTATCCCAAATAAAATCTTAATCACATTACAGCAATAATTTGAAGTTTTGAACTTTATAGCAGATATGATTTTGCTTTTGAAAAAGTGTCATCTAAATTGTAAAATAGTCAAAGAATTGTCTTATTCTTGTGCACGAAGGCACTTCAATGAGTTCAACCGCATCCTTAATAAAGGCCAAAGAGTTATGCTAATGTAAGCTGGCTGAAGAAAAACAAAAAACAAAAGAAAAGAAAAGAAATGAGTACTCCAACACCAAGGTTGTCTCCAACAACATCACAGTTGAACTTTAAGAAATGAGTATCCATTGTCGCTTAGTTTGATTGATAGGCGAGTACGGTTGAGAACCCTCAAATCCGATTCCCAACAGTATTTGAATCCCTCGAGCGACAAAGCCTTCTAAGTGGGGCCTAATCAAGTGTGGGCCATGAGATTTTTAGGGTGGGCGCCTCTTCTAGGTCAGCCGAGGATTAGTCACGCCGCCAAACACACTTTCGAAGTGACAGTGGGTGGATTCCCCATTCAAAATAAAAATTAAAAAGAAAAACTTTAAGAAAGAGAACTCAGTATAGAAAGGTAAAGGGGTCTTCAATTCCCAACACCTATTTTTGCTTCTTTATTATTGGCATTGGCTTAGTGAAGGCATTGTACTTGAGAGCCTACTTTAGTTAGGTAAAGCTCATTAAAAACCTCCAAAGTTTCCTGCTTTTTTAACCTTAATGATCCACTTTATTGGGGACGCGTTTGTGATTGCTACATGAAGTATTTGATAATCCAACTTATAATCTGATTCATCTATGAATTTTATTATTGAATTCATAAGGTTGCAACAACATCAAGGCTTTTATTGCAATCTCACATTCATGATAATCCCACACAATTATGTTTGTGGCTCAATTGCCCTTTTAAGACATGCACCATATCCTCCCTTGCTTCACAACCATCTTTATCCAAATCTACCTCACAACCTCACTTGTATCACTATCATCTCCTTCAAATCATATATTGTGCATCTCCTTTTGAACATACAACACAACCTCAAAAACATCACAATCAATTTCTCTAAAGATTTACATCATGATCTCGCTTGTCGTAATCATCACCACATAAGAACCTCTGTCAAAATCAGCCCCTCAAGGCAGAAATTATTTTGTACAGAATCCGGACATAAAGAATTGTCCGGACTGTGAGTGTACACACTGTGTACACATAATACGTACAAAAACTTTGACACACACTATACACAAATTTATACATAATATATACACTCACATGTCCGGACAATTCTTTTCGTCCGGACTCTACACAGTATAATTTCTCCTCAAGACATGTATCACTTCGATCCTCTAGTTGGACCTAGTCAAAAACCATCTTAAGCAAAATAACACTATAATTGCCTCCAACCATAGCACTATATCAGAACACACTTAGAGAACTTATCTTGATGCCTTCTACATTGTTCTTCCTAATTGAACAAGTAAATCCATGTATTACTCCAATTATTTGAAGATGAATCAAATTTTTAAGAAAAATTAAAAAAAAAATAAATTAAGATAAATTAAGCACTATATTTTTTTCTCTACTAAAGATAAATGGAGATTAATCCCAACATTATCGGCTCAAATTTTGGCATGCAATAATTCTTAAACTTCAGAAAAGAAAGATAAGACAGCTGCACCACAAATAAAACTCAAATATCATAATATTAAAAAAAAGGCTCTATGAACAATCTCATTGTGTCAATTAAATTGAATTTTTTTAGAGTAACAAAACCTACAAAGCAGTTTCATTCCTGGAATAAAGTTCAATAAGGAAAGCAAATCAAGTATGGATTACAATTGATTCAATCAATATTCATAAACTAAGATCGGATACATTGCTTTCCCTACACTAAAGAGTTTCTCACTAGAGCCTGCCGGTTTACCAGCAAAGCATACAAGCAATCAAAAGCAAAGCAAAAAAAGAAAATAAAGAAATATTGGCGATTACTATACATACTATACAATTAAAGCCATTGACGGCCCAATCTCACTCTACATCCACCCGCAGTTATCTTAGCTGCAGTAGGAAAAGAGAAAACCAGATGCCTGTACTCATCAAAACTCGCCAAATTGTTCAGTGACTCGCAAACTATATATTTTAGTATGGTGATTTTGCTTTATTCACATTTCTGAGAAGGAAATTAAGGTGTTGAGTTTACTGGAATTTCTTGAGGAATCGATGGGTTTTGTGTGTCGTGGTGTGAGGAGATGACTAACCTCTGTAATGACTTCAAAGCTGTTGTCAGTTGTGCAAAAGAAGGTCGCAAACTTGGTTCTCTGTAAAGAAACAAAAGAACAACACAGGTGAGAAAGTCAATATGGTTGGGTTCACAGTAACCAAATGGCATGTGATCCACCTACGTTTGCCAACACTCCCAGATAATCCTTGCAACGAGGGGGTCAACTTCCTTGGGAATCTCAAGTCGCCGTTCTTGGAACCCGACTGCACCTACAACCTGCATTGGATTCATCCCTTTCCAGGGCATTCGGAGCGTTGCAAGCTCCCATAATATGACTCCGAAACTATAGACATCACATCTGCGTATAATTAAATCAGGATTATTGAGAGGCAATATTGCAGGTTGTTTTTACGAAATTTTTCAGTGAAATATGGACAAAACAGTTTTCATAAAACTAAGAGGGTGAGCTTGGAGCAGTAGCTAGGTTTCCTATGCTTTGATCTCGATATTGTCATTTTGCTCATTAGAGTGGGTTCCTCATAGGGTCTTGGTTATTTAAACTCTATAGAGTTTGATCTTAACATTACCAATGAAAATAGTCCAGTTTCTCTTATTAATGCATGTATAAAGCATAGATTATATCACCTACAACTTGGTCACCCATCTCAAATGAGGGTTAAAGCGTGAATGATGATGTGGGACGAATTTCAAAAGGCACCACATAAGCTTGAAAAGGGTGTTCAATCCACCATCCACGAATATCTTGAATCAAATTAGATTTGGATGAAGATCCCTAGTTTACCTTTGTTAGCACCTTGCTTCCAATGTTTGAAAATGTAAAATAGGATCTCACATTCAGGAAAAATCATAAAATAGAAGAATATGAATTTTTAAAATAGCAAATGAAATTTCAAAATTGAATGAATGACCTCCAATACATGACATCATTAAACTGAAGGTCTAAAAATAAAAGAAAATGCCTAAGCCCAAGCAAACAAAAACACAAGTGTAAGAGCCCACGATGAAGCCCAAGTTTAACTCCTTTATTTTTTTTTTTTTTTACATTTAAAACTTTCCTTAAGAACATACGAACTCTGACAATGGCAGTAATTTAATGGTGCCATTTGGCGGCAAAATCATATAGTCAGAGGGTCCCGGTCATAACCGTTTACCTGTGGTGTCATTTGATGGAGAAAATACAGGTTAGAGGACACGTGTCATGTCCAACCGGCAATATGCGGATTGAGAATGAATCATAGTGATGTTCGCTCTTTGTAAGCTGAAGTGATTTTCAAATTTGTCCACTTCGACAAACTTTTGCGGAGGTGGATGGATTTTGCTTTAAGCATTTGTGATTTATTTTATTTTAAATATCTTGATTTTAGGGTGATTTTTGAAATCTTGGATTTTTATGGGCATTTGGGAGGCATTTTCCCTTCGGTTGAGATTTTCAGTCAACACGGCCATCATCAAGGTACTTATGGGCAATTTTACTTTATCAGTTGAACCTTGTAAACTCGGTCTACTTGCCGATAGAGGATTGGATTCATTGTCGGTTTGATGTCTTTATTAGTGAATGTATAACAAAGACCTTGAAGGCCTTGTTATAGACCTTGAAGGCCTAATATGAATGTATAAAATAATAGTCTGATCGATAATCTGGTTCCAACAGTCTGGCATGATAATTTGATGTCTTTGTTAGTCTTCCATCTATTATTTGCAAGCGAGCCTAATTTATCTGGCATGATAATCTGGTTCTATAAATTTACTGCTTTAACTCACCAGTGGCCTGCAGCTTCTACTACAAATTCACAGCTTTCAATACAGATTCTTTGCTTCTGCTTACAAGTGAATTGTAGCGTCGGAGAGTTTTATTTAATTTGCTCGTGGGTAATACGTCGTCAACAGTCATTCAAATGTTGCCCACTATTGCATGCAAGTGAACTGCATTCGACGTGTATATTGCTCGTAGGCAGGTCGTAGCACTGCGCTATGGGTCGCCCGTGGCTTCTTACATGCAAGTTATCGTGCATTGCAAGTTTTATTAAATCTGCTTGCAGGTTTTCAATGGGTGTCTAGAGGTCACTAGCCGTTGTATGCAGACTGCTGCACATACGACACATTTCTTGTAGTGTCTTGTAGATGTCTGCATTTACCACAAGTTTGTTACTTCTTCGCACTAGTGTGTAGTATTCGTTGTTATCCTCTTACTCATGCATGTAGAGGATTCATCATATTTGCATTAAGTCCACTATCATTGCTCGTAAGTGGGACCGTTGTATGCACTATAAGCCTTCTGTTATTATCTGTGGGCAAGCTGCACTTGATACAAATTTTTTATTGCTACCCGTAAATACTTGCATTTGTTTGTATTAACTACCATTGCTTGTTGTGGATTAACGTATTTGCTAGATAGTTACTTATTGTTGACTGTAAGGGTAAGCAGCATTCATTGCACGTTGCTCTGTGTACATTTGCAGATTAGTTTGTGTTCATATACAGATTAATGTTGATTGTAGGGGGATTGCACCATTTATTGTGTAACTCTCATGCTTCGCTCATAAACATGTCATTATATTCTTAATAGTCTCTTTGAGTGCATTCATAGGGCAGCTGTCAGGGTTATGGTTTGCAAGCGAATCTGTGTTCATCTGCAAATTAGTGATGATTGTCAGGTGAGTTGCATTCATCGCCAATACCTCCCTACCTGCTGATTGGTGAATTGTTGCATTTCTCATCCATTTCCTTATACACGATGATCGTTAATGTAATAATCCGAATTTTTGTAAATGATTTTTTAATGAAAATTCTGAATTTCAACACCAAGCCTTATCGAAGAAAAGAGAGAGAAGAGATAGAATGTTCATCAGTGCTTTTCATCCATAAATTTTGTTCAGAGATTTCTTCTATTCGTTGTAAGTTATTTAAATCTCATTTTTCTTTTTAATAATTTTGATTATTATATAGATTTTTATATATTGAATAGAATTGATTATTTCCTACTGCATTTTTATTGTGGCATTTGCATAAGCAAGAAAGATTGGTTGTTAATACTATAAAATGGATTAGTTGTTAAAACATAATACCCTCCGTAGAAGGGTGGGCTGACGGGCTTTCCTTTAAAGATAGATTATGGTGTTATCTCGGTTGTAACCTGTAACAGATTACCGATTACGCAGATGAGTAGAGAGTGACGACTCTTTATTGATTTAATGAAACCACATGTAATGATAATTGATTAATTGAATATGATAATTGATTAATTGGATGAGTGATACTTAATATGACTGATGACCACCTGGGAATCAGTTAGGATAAAAGATGTTGAAAATACCACATTCAAGATGGATGTCTTGCCTTACTAAATCATACATTTTTGCATGCATATATTAATAGCTCTGTTGACATTAATAGATACATTAATATCATTGACAATATTAGATGCATTGATAAAACATAAATAGAAAATGCATATGAATAGATAAGATCATTTCTTTTAGAAATATATGAATGATTTCTGCATCATTATTTCACTGATTTATTGAATTTTATACAAATTATTGATTTTTAGATTCATTATAATGATTCCTTGTTTTTTTTATTGATCATTTAGAGTCTTACTGATAATATTTGATCATTAATTAAATTGAATGCTATTGAATATATTAGATTGAGCATATCATATTGATTCATTAATCCTTACATTGAAAGCTTTAGTGAGTTTTGGTTTACTGCTGGGCTTTTAAATTCATTATGTGAATTGAATGATTTCAGGTTGGGAAAAGGATCATGATTAGTTAGAGTGAGATTATCAGAGATCCTCAAGTTTTCTTTAAATTTTATTTTGTATATTCATTTTTCTTTTGTAGTCATGAACTTATGATAGAATAGTGATTAAAGTGATCTCCTTGCTCGTATAAATGATATTTTAGGTGAATAAATAGTAAAATATCTTGATGTATATGATTTTAGTTGTTTTCACTGGTTATTGTTTATATTGATGAATAATAAAATCTCTACTATATTCTTAAAATGATAAATAAACTATTCTTCCAAGTTCCAAATTTGATTCTGGGGCGTTACAGGTAAACTCTTGCATTTGCTTGCATGTATTTTAGTGTTCGTGGGAAAGGTAGGTTAATGCATGCTTTGCAAGCTTCATGTTTCCCATATATAAATTAAAGGTTTTGGAACATTGTTTGCAATCAATTATATATTCATATTAATTATTACTTGCAAATGAGATGCAAGAATTTTCCCTAACCCATCACAAGTCATTGCTCGTTCATTTTTGTTCATTTGTATGATCCAGTTCTTTAATTAACATTTGTATTAATGTGATTGTGTGTTTGTCAAATTAAAGTACTGTTCCCTGTTCATCATTTTAGGTTATGTTTCCTACTGTCCGTTGAAGTTCAAGTCCCCTTTGTTCATTTAAGTTTGCAAGTTCAGTCTTCTATCATTTTGTATAAGTTCAAGTCCTCTATCCTTTGAATTTTGGTAGCCTCCTGGCATCTCTCCATTTAGGAGAAATTTCGGGAGCTGGGTCATCCCGATCAAGCTGCGAGAGCGCGTAGTGTCAAGTGACACCGCGGCCGTAGTTTTCAATCCCACCATGATACGAGAGCGAGTAGAGGTCTTCGAGGTACCTGTGTAAAAGACTTGAATTCTTTTCGAGCAAGCACTGTAACTCATACACAAGTACTTAAGATTGTCCTCGTCATGCTATGAGAGTGCTTAAAAGCCTATCTGCCTCGCTGCAAACGTCGCACCAAGTTCCTTCCCACCACGCTATGAGAGCATGTAAGGTGGTCCACCGGTGCGCCTGCGCCGCAAGAGCCAAAAGCAGAGTTGAGACTTTTTGAGTTTAAGGGGCATTATACCTTGGCAATAGGAGGTCGGCGGTGTCGGTGTCGAAGGCATGAAGATCGAGGCGACAGTGACGACGATCACAAAACACAAAAAACTTCCCTCTTTTCCTCTTTTTTTCCCTTTCCTTTTTTTATTTTCTCTTTTTTCTCCTTTTTTAGACAATAATAATAATAATAATCTCTCTGTTAGAGAGAAGATGAAGGTGATTTGCTGTAGGAATTTAGTTTAGTGGGTTAGGAGGGGATTTTGAGTGAGTTAATATAGAAAGTAGGGCTACTATCGTTGTTATGCGTAAAAAAAAGTTTGGCTTGAAGCTAGAAAGTAGAGGGGGCTATGGTTGTGGATCAGGTATGGATCTGAAGATAAGAAGGTGAACTGGGCTGGTGATGTGTGCGGGGCCAAATCAAGCAGAATTTGATCGGAACTTGTTTGCAAATAGGGGTCAGCATTGGGTGAGGACCGAAAAGGATTGGTTCAAGCTCCTGGTGCGGGATTTGGCCTATCTGCGTGAGGCAGATGGGATCGGAACAGGGTCCGATCGAGGCTATAGTGGCTGCGCGGCTTGTAGGGAGAACGACTGCAATGGTTGAGGATGGGCTGTAAGGAGCCTGGTGCTGTGTGCTTGGGTCGGATGAAACCAAGGATGAATCAGATCTTGTTCGCATGCTGATGGGAGGAAGGATCGGATTCGAAGGGTATTCGAAAGTTAACGGGATTGAGGGACAGAATGAGTTGAGGGGATCGGCTCTGGCAAGGTGAAAAGGAGATGGACATATTTGGTAAGTTCGATTGGATTATTTGAAGGAGGAAGAAAGTGTTGAAGCAAGTAGATATGAGTGAAGACTCATGTGTAGTCAACGAAATGCAGGGGACAGAGGGGGCTGGCATACAGTGGATTGGCACGAGAGATGGAAGCTTACAGGATTAATCATGGAGGTTGGTGCGTGTAGAAGACCGACGAAAAACCCGCAAAGCCTTGTTTAGTTTCGTTTTGACAGTAAGGCAAAGGTGGGCGATTGAGGCAAGCTGAAGTCGCGGGATTTACGGGAAGAGACGTGAAGCAACCATCTGAGGTTTCAGCGGGATTTTGACAGAGCTGAGGTAATTTGATTGATTAACTAATTTTTTTCATAATAATTAATAATGTTGCGTCCAGGAGTATTCGCGGCGGCAGAGAAATATAAAGTTTATCGTCTTAGCGTTGTACGAAAATCCGACACGCAATCAGAAAAGAGAGAGGGTCTAACATTTATGAGACACCAAGATTTTTACGTGGAAAACCCCTGAAAAAGGGGAAAAACCACGGGGCCTAGCCCAGTAAGAATGAATCCACTAATATTGTAGTCGATTACAAATGAGGCCCTTCCTTGAGAGAAGGCCTTAGCTTGATGTACATTTTATAGAGTACATTACATGATATGAATACAAAGAATCACTATATACATGTTCGTTTGGTCGGGAGGACCGTAGTCGGCGGACGACGGAGGTCGGACGGCTTGTAGTCGGTGGACGACGTAAGTCAGGAGGACCATAATCGGCTGGCGACGGAGGTCAGAAGGACTGTAGTCGGCGGGCGACGTAAGTCAGGAGGACCGTAGTCGGCAGGCGACAGAGGTCGGAAAGACTGTAGTCGGCGGGCGATATAAGTCAGGAGGACCGTAGTCGGCTGGCGACGGAGGTCAGAAAGACAGTTGCCTTGCGAAGGAGGCTGGAAGGACTGTGTCTGACGATGAAGGTCAGAAGAACGGCATCAGGTAGAAGTCCAACAATGGAACGAAATCCATATTCGGATATACGTCCAGCGAAAGTCTGATAACTTGTAGAAGTCCGGCATCTGGTAAAAACTTGGCGAAGAGTGAAGGTCAGGTGTCGGGTAGAAGTCCGACGTCTGTTGGTGGACGAGGAGAACTCCGGCATCACTTGGGCGGAGTTTCGGCATCAGGAGGGAACTCTGTCTTTAATTGAGAAGAATTTCCGCATCCCATGGAAGTTGGGCAGAATTCTGGCGTTCTCCCGAATATCCGGCAGAGTTCCGGCGTATTCAGGCGGCGGGAAGAGCTCCGGCGGTGGTCGAGGAGGAGAGGATTCTCCTTTTCCCCTTTCTCTTCTTCTTCCCTTCTTCTTCTCTCTCTTCACTTCCCCCCTCTTGTGAAGAATGAGGGCTCTATTTATAGTTTTTCTGGAGTGACATGGCTTATAAATAGGTGTGAGATCAGGGACGAATAGGGAGTGGTTGAATGGACGGCTGATATTGAATCCTTTCATCATACACCATTCGTCAGCCATTTGAAGGCCTTAGTGATGTCGGAATCCGGCGATCTTAGGCTCGTTGGATTCGTCTCGTCGAGCCGTTCGATTCGACTATAAGCTCGCCAAAATTGGAGACCGTTTGGTAACTCAAATTGTGGTTCGAACCTTCCAACAGTGCTTTGGGTCCTTGATTTGGACTCATTTGGGCTCAGATTGAGTTAAATTTGGTGTCGTTGGGTTCGTATTTCCGAGACGCTCAGTTTGACTGTAAGTTTGCTGAAATCGGAGTTCATGTGCTCCCGGATTTAATTTTTGAAGTTTCCAACTTGATTTTTGCCTTGAGATTCGTGCCCCATCAAGATAATTTTTACATGACGTATCAAATAACAATAACAATATTAAAATAACAGAGGAAAATGAGGTGGAATTTCATTTTGATTTTGACTTGCATGTCGTTGTCTTGATTTGCACTTTGTCCCCTCGTTTTGCACGCCGATTTCCTCATTTTGCATGTCAATTTCCCTGGACGAGTTTCTTTGGGTAAATTTATAGTTGATTTTAAATATTGTTGATGTTCCAAACGCAACGACGAAGTCCGTTTTTCGATCGGACGTCGTTTGGGCAGCATTGCGTGCCGATTTTGGGTACTTGTCACCTATTTTGATCGTTTTCGTCTGATTCGTCTGCGAGAGGCTCCCTCTTAGGTGAGTTTGATGCTATGATTGTAGCGACGCAGTCTGTTTGGCGATCAGAGGTCATTTGACCCTTCAAGTGAAGCGTTGCGCCAACACACGCATCGCTTAAATCGTCAATTTTGCACCTTTCGCGTGTTTTGAGCATGCGGGTCAACACCGACCAATATTCCTTCACACATGCAAGCCAAGCCAACTTAAGATCCTCGCCTATAATCAATGCATAAGAGCCAATGTAATCATTTAACCCTTAATGTTTTGGTTTTCCGAGCATGCTCTCCAAAAAAAGGGGTGAATCGATGAATGGATCTTGTCCTTTTCTCTTCATGCTTCTCATTTTTTGGAAACTATCCTACACAGGATGCAGCTTGAGAAATCCTCCACCAAATTTGGGGTTATAAAGTCCACTGTCTAACTCTTTTTAATGGTTTGAGAACTTAAAATAGAATGAGGAATAACACCTCCCCTCTAGTCTCCTTCCATTCTTATTGAGAAAGAAAGAACGCAATAACCATTGCCCTTAAGAGCTGCCTGACTACATCAAGCACATGGTGTTGGAGCTAGAACCCAAAAGGACTTCCCTGAGCACATCACTAAGATAGATATGGTCATCACGCCTCTCCCCCTTTATTCTCTCAGAGTGTGAACATTTCAGTCTCTCCTAAGTCGCCACCATACTCAACTTGACAACTCTCCCTCTTCTCACATCCTTCGGAAGTAACGAGGGTTGTCAGCCATTGAAATACCCTAGAGTTTCCTATAAGTGACTTTGAGGAGGGCCTTGTTGCCTACATTTGAAGTTTAGAGAAAACTCAACTCGTTAGGTACCATTTGGCTTCTCTATCACCACCTCCGATCATCTTACCTAAGCCCAAGATGACCCGCCGTCTCACCCTAACATGATCCTTTGTCTTCAATCATTACAAGCAATCAAAACAAGCCTTACACCTCATGAAGTGTTAAGATAAATACTCAAGCAAGTGATGATCTAGAATGTTTATTGATATCTTCCTTCCAATTTAGTGTATGTTTCTTTTTAATTGATTTCTTAGTATTACATAAAGAATTAATTATTTTTTCAATAAATTTCTATAATGTCAAGTATATTATGATTTATGAACATTTACATAAGATGAAAAGATAAAATTTTCTATCCAAAACTAAAAAGGAATTAAAAAAAAAAGCTTTGAATTCCTCAGCCACTCAGGCTAATTTTTTTATCAAATATTTTAAAGATAAGCACTAGTCATGCATATCCGAAAGACCGAAAGAGCATATCAAGCTACAAATGGCCAAATGTCACATATGATACATCAACGTAGGCTATGTACCCTTAAATATAGGAATAGCCAGCAAACATCAATCAATTTATAAATTTATTAACAACTCCTAGACATGCCTATATGTATACTAGGCTAATATTGCAATCATGACCTACATAATCATCCTTATGTGCATGTTGGGTCACTTTGTCCAGAGGTAAAGATTGTAGGATCCATTCTCTTCCTCATCAATTAGACTATTTAGCATTTTGCATTGCATAAAGATTAAATGACATAACTTTTAAACTTAGGTGAAATTTCATGTAATTTATGGTCCATAGCATGTCAGATTTGTAGTCAGGCTTTCTGATCTCGCATAGTTAGGTTGAAAATCCTTTCGTGATCTTCCCAATAAGCGATAAGTATAGTTTCATACACGCTACTACTTACATTAGACATATGTAGCCAGTACCTAGAGTGATGATAAGAGACTAAACATGTGACACCTCGAGATTTAGAGTATTCTTCAAATCGGTCTGACCCGATTAGAAGGAAGGTAATCTATTAAATGTTTGTGTTTGAGTTCTTTTGCATGATCTGAGAATGATCTGTGGCATTGAATTTTTCCCCGGAGCGCCCAGACGCTATATTTTCTAGCATCAGGGCATTGTGCTATCTGGAATTTGAAAAAAAGAATTGCACCCTGACGCTGTGTTTTCGGGTGCCCCACCACTAGGCCAATTTTTTTACTCTTAAATATCTTTTTTAACTATCCCATTTCATCTGTTTGTTTCGCAGCCAATCAAGAGAGGGATTTTGAGAGGGAAAGAAGATGATTTGAGCTGCTTCGGCCCGTTATTTGATGTCGGCCTAGTTTTGAATATTGTCCATACGAGCTAGGCCACGTATTGTCTATCTCATTTTTTAAACCTACAAAGCTTTCCTAAATTTTTTTATTAAATTTATAATTCTGTTACAGAAAAATAAGAATAACTTTGTACTGGTAAAACTTTCACCGCCTAATATTCTATATGTTATAGAGATCGGGATTATGAACATTTTGAATATTTTCTAAAAAATTTTATACTAAAATTTTTGGAATTTATAATGTTTTTATTGAATATAAAATAATACGAACTCTGATTAATAGTGTATTACAATTAAAGTCTTAAAACAATGTTCTACACGATATCTAATAATTTGATTATTTTCTAAAAATGTGCATTTTTACTTAGTAAGGTTTTATATTGTTTATCATTAGAGCATTTTGGCAAATTCTATATATTTTTTATGCATCAATCACTGTAATGCATTGAAATATGTGTTTAATTAGGTGTAATGGGTGATTCAATAGAGATCCGAAAGGGGAGAAGGAAGTTTTGTTCTGGTTCAGAGTTATTTAACTTTGCCTGTTGCGAGGCATAAGGGTCAAATTTATTAAATTCTATCAGTTGGGAGGGATATATGAAATGCTTGTGTATTTTACCTAAAGTTCTGATAACTACATTTAGTTTTCTACTCAGTCGCGCTTTTAATACTTAGTGAATGTTTAATAAACGAAATGATTTGAGAATTTAGATTAGTTGAAATGTGGCATGTTGAACTGTTTTAGCTCACCATTATTTTGCATTATGTTTTCAAGGTTTGGGAAAGGGAAGGATCCGAATGAGTGGTTGTTTTAGGAATCTAACTTAAGTCTTTCTAAGTATTTTTATGTTTTGATTTTTGTATAGTTATGGCTAGCTTTTATTACATTATGCTCAGTACTCTATTGTTTGTATTCATGTACTGTAGTATAACCAATGTATATACATTTTGATGATAAAATGAAAGAGACCTTGTGGATGAATTTATTTTCAATGTATTGGACATTGTTAGCATCTTTGTAATCTTTGTTTGTATTAACATTTATACAACAATAACAACAACATCAAGCCTTTATCCCACTATGTGGGGTCGGCTACATGAATTTTTTTTCTCCATTAGGTCCTATTAAAAGTCAAATTCTCATTTAGATCTAATAAAGAAAGGTCATTTCTAATATTTTCTAACCAAGTCTTTTTAGGTCTATCCCTACCTTTCTCAACATAAGTCAAAATTTATATTAGAAGAAAATTGGAAATTTTTCAAAACTAGACTTGGTATTTGTCTGTTGCAAGCCAACACGATAGGACCTATCCCATTAGTGGGCTTCTCGGGTTGGGTTATGACACAACATGAGCAACATCATCTAATTTTTTTATGAGTAGCGAGCCTCACTTTCTAGTTGGTTGTCCAAAGAAATAACCAATTGTTGACCAAATCGAACACCAATTGATGTGTGTCGAAGAGAGATAATTTTATTTTATTTTTGATAACTCTACTAATAATAATAAACTTAAAATCTAAAGGAATGTTCATTAAACATATATAGACACACACACACACACATATATATATAACTTAAAATAAACATGTATAATAAATAAAATCTACAAAATTAAAACATAAAATATATAACTTAAAATAAACATGTATAATAAATAAAATCTACAAAATTAAAACATAAAATATATAAATTAAAATAAACATGTATGATAAATAAAATCTACAAAATTAAAACATAAAATATAAAACTAAATATAGAAGAATAAATTCTAAAAAAATATATTTGTATAATAAGAAAAAAGATTAAAAATAAATCTACTCAAATTCATTTAAATTAAATTTAAACAAGATTTAAAATTATTTCAAATTTCGGCCCTCAATAACTCTCAAATCAAGCAATTAATTTGAGCCTTTGGAATGGTTTGGATGGGGGCTTGATGGTCTTTCATTTCCTATAGAGTTATTAGGTTTTACAAGGGGTAAAGAGGGCTGTGAGTTTTTTATTCATTCCAACCAGCAAGGAAACGAAGAGGGCAGCTGCTTGGGCATGGGTTTCATTTTTCGTTTGAGCCAAGGAGAGAAGTGTTTTTGTTCATGCTGGATGGAGGCAAAAACAAGAGAAGAAAGCCCCTTGCTTGCAATTTTTTTTTGAAAAATGAAAGAGGTGTTATCTCTAAACTTTTCCTCTCTTATAGCATCAAAGGGCTTCCTCTTCCTTAAGTGGCTGCACTCTTTTTCTTCTTATTTTTGAGCAAAAGAGATGTAGAGAAAGAAGAAAAGTTCTCTTGGAATGATTATTAACCTCGTTAACTTTAATCTTAAGGAATGTTGGGAAATATATTATGATCTTGTTTTAATAATAAGTTTTTTAAAAAAAATCGGTTGGATTTTCATCTCGTTTATTTTGCTTTCACAAAAATTTAAGAAAACTAAGGATTATTGTTGTTGCATGCTAGAATATACGCAGCAGTAGAGTGAGGGTGTTTTTCATCTTAGCGTTTCATGAATATCCAGTACACAAATCGAAAAGATAAATACCAATATTTTTAACATGGAAATTCCAAAAAGGGGAAAAAACCATGAGGCCTGGCCTAGTTCAAATGATTCCACTAGTATTTGGATGAATTGCAAAGCTTAATCCGTCCAGTAAATCGAAGACGGTAAAATTAAAATAGTACAGAGAGTTAGGTGGAAGTTTGATGTCAGTTAGTGGCCGGGCTGAAGTCTGGCATCAGTAGGTGGTCGGGCGAAAG
This sequence comes from Dendrobium catenatum, assembly GCF_001605985.2. NCBI lineage: Eukaryota > Viridiplantae > Streptophyta > Magnoliopsida > Asparagales > Orchidaceae > Dendrobium > Dendrobium catenatum. The sequence goes on along the minus strand of NW_021319018.1, from coordinate 130,537 downwards.
TCCGATGTTGGTCGATGGCCGGGCGGAAGTCCGGCGACGGTCGATGGCCAGGCGAAGGTCTTGCAACGATCGGTGGCCAAGCGGAAGTCCGGCGTTGGTCAGTGGCCGAGCAGAAGTCCGGTGTCGGTCAGGGGCCGGGCGGAAGTGAAACTTTGATCGGTGGTTGGGCGGAAGTCCGGCTACAGTCGGTGGACGAGCAGTAGTCCGGCGACGATTGGTGGCCCGACGGTAGTCGAGGAGGAGCTTGGTGGCAAGAGAGATCTTAGATTTCTTTTTTTTCTTCATCTTCCTTCTCATTCTCTCTTTTCTTTTTTCTTTTGTGAAAAATGGGGTGTCTATTTATAGTTTTTTTTTTTAAGTGACATGGCTAGTAAATAGTGAGAAGATCAAGGGTAGGTTGGGAGTGTTTTGAATTGATGGCCGATATTGATTCCCTTGATTATAGACTATTTATCATGCATTTTAGTGTCTTAATGAGGTCAAAATTTGCGATCTTGGGCTCGTTGATTCGTCTCATCAAGCCGCTTAATTCGACTATAAGCATGTCACATTTTGAAATCATTTGGTTATCCAACTTATGCTTTGAAGCTTCCAAATGTGCTTTGTGACCTTAACCAAATGTGCTTTGCGACCTTAATTTGAACTCATTTGGGCTCCGATTGGATCAAATTTGGTGTCTTTGATTCGTCTTTTCGAGATGTTCATTTTGACTATAAGTTTGCTAAAATTGGAGTTTGGATGGTCTCGAAATTATTTCATAAGTTTATGATTCACCTTTGCCTTGAGATTTGTGCCCGATCAAGATAATTTGTTGATGATGCATCAATTTTCCCTCTATTTTCGGGCATCGAAGCTTGCAGAGTCCGAAAATACATGTCAGAGCATTTCAAAGTGTTCCAATGCAAAATTACGATTTCCGGTTAATTACGAGTGACCACTTCCTGGATGTAAACGTGGACCTCCCCTCGGGCAATGAACCCTATTTAAACTGTTGCTATATCTCCTTCATTTTTGATATATAGTCATTGTTCTTTAGAAGTTGAGATGATATTTTGGATTCTCTAATACTTAATTTTTCGCTCAATCAGGTTGAGTAAATGAAATTTGGGATCTCTCTTTTCTTGAGATCAAGAAAGGAGGAATCAACAAGGTTTCTTGAAATATACATGAAATAGATGGAGTTTTTTATGTTCTCTTACAGTTTAGTTTTTTGTATTGAATGCATAGCTTGCCATTAGAGATATACATGAAGTTTACAATATTTTTTGTTCAACAAATAGTGTATACGTGTTGTTTGAAAAAATTTGCGAGTATTAATATCTAGTGATGAAATTATTTGATAAGTATAGAATGTCTTGTGTCTTAGTCAAATTTTCTTTTTAGTTTCAATGGCAATAAAAAAATAGTGATATATGATGATCCACTTATATTTTAACAGATCATGTGTTGAATGCATCATTCATTATCAAAGACATACAAGATGCTTGCATTAATAATTAGTAAGTGATGTTATTTCTCAAGAATCATGAATAGATGGGAAGTTTATTATGCTTATTTGTGTTCCAATAGCATGTGTATATTCATTATTCTAAGAATCTTGAGTACATCGAAGAATTTAATATTCTCTTTTGTGCTTTAATATTAGATACAAATGCAATCTCAATGAATTATGATTATATCTCTTCTTTTTCTATAACTTGGGATGAGTTCCAAATGTTCCAATACTTCTTTAAAACTTGGAATCCATAAGGAAAAGCAAGCAAAGCTATTAAACAAGCCCGAATAAAAGTAAATGTTCGTTATTTCAAATAAATTTTATGTTTATTCCTTCACAAATCAAATAATCATTTCTCTAATAGTCTCATCATGGGACTATTTTGATTCCTTTTTAAAAATTTGAGAGACCAAAATGATACTTTAATATAGTTGGTGACTATTTTAGTCATTCCTAAAGAGTCAAGGGATCATTTTGTTTCTTTTTTCAATAAAAAATAAATGAATATATAACTTCAAGAGTTAATGATGGATAATTAAAATGGAGAATTGCATCAAGAGTTTTGTATGATAAGAGAACTTTACAGAGACTTTAATATAAATTTTGATAATGCCGCAATTAAGCAAGGATCGTGTATGGATCCTAATGGTGGGCTATAAAAAATTTGTTGATATCTAAGTTGAATGTGGCATAAATGAGAATGATAAAATGAATGTTTTGCAAAATTGGCATGGATAACTTAATGAATGTGTTTTGGAGAAAAGGATAGAGTGACATTTATTAAAGAAAAGATAACAAAAAATAGGCCTTATAATCTAGACATGCTCAATGAAGGATAAAAATTAAATCTGTTAGGCAAGTTGATAAAATTAATGTCAAGGGAAAAAGAAGGAAAAAATGATAAACCTTAAATTACATGGATAGTTATTCAAAATAATTTGTAATTAATAGATTTAGTATCACAAACATCACACAATAAAACTAAATGAAAAAATGAGTATTCTGATGTAAATCCCAAATAATTAGAATAAGAATGATGATAATGATGAAATAATATAGCATTGCCAACCCTTAGTACAGCCCATCACTTTTCACGCTTTTCCAAATTAAAGTTGGTACTGCAAAGATTATTTTTCCAGCAAGCAATTTTGATTTCTAAGTATTTTATACTACCTCCTACTTGCTCATTTTAAAAGAAAAGGCTCTATGCGTCTACTACACTTTTTTAAGAGTTTATGGACTCACACAAAATAACACTACCCTTGAAGCTATTTTCTAACTACTACTACTACAACAACAACAATATCAAGCCTTTGTCCCACTATGTAGGGTCGGCTATATGAATCCTTTTTCTCCATTGTGTCTTATTAAAAGTCAAATTCTCGTTTAAATCTAATAAAGAAAGATCATTTCTAATATTTTCTAACCAAGTCTTTTTAGGCCTACCTTTACATTTCTTAACATAAGTCAAATCTAATACCTCAACTTTCCTAACCGGGTCATCAGAAGGCCTCCGTTTAATGTGACCAAACCATCTAAGGTGACTCTCTCTAATCTTATCTTCCGCTGGAGCTACTCCAACCTTTTCACGTATATGCTCATTTCATATCCTATCTCTAAGAGTAAAGCCACTCATCCACCTGAAGCTATTTTCTAACTACGTAAAAAAAAAAAAATATCCACCCTTCGCTCTTAATCATCAAAAAGCATCTACTTCACAAATCTGGATAGGTTTAACAAATAAAGCATTTATGCATATTAATAGATAATTTATAACAAAAAATAGGCAGAATAGTGCTTCGTATTCAAGCAAGAAACAGGCAACTACATGAATCAGAATTTAGGAAGCTGAACGTACTTTTCATTGGATGGTTCATTACGTAGGACCTCTGGTGCCATCCACTCCGGCTGACAGGAAAAGAAAAAACTGTTATTACATAGCGGATAATTAAAATTTAACAATGACCGCCTAGCTTACCCTTCATAACAATGAACAAAGAATTTGCAGTTTGTAAGGGTACTCACCGTTCCAGCAGTAGATTTGGAAGACAAAAATGTATTATGCTTCAGCCGGGAGAGACCAAAATCACAAACCTGCACCGAGTTGGATCAGAAAACCACCATAAACAAACAGAGCACTAGAAGTAGAAAAACAGGAACAAAAACACAGTTGTCGAAATAAGTTTCAAGCAAAACCTTCAAGTTCTCATTTAATTATTTGTTATGCAAAACCAATACCATTTAAAAGAGATCTGAAAAAGCATAAAGGTAAAGGTTGCTATGACCCCACCTCATCTCACCAAATTCCGCCATGGTTACCCCAAAAATATATGAGTAGCAAAAATACACATACTGATTCACACTGCTATGCAAATATGGTAACGGTGATATAAACATGCACCTACATACAATTAATTAATCTCTCATTAACAAATGCTTGAAAAATGATTATGCTAGAATTGGGATAAAAAAACAACCAACAAAACAGAAATGAAAGTAGTGGAATCGGAAAGCTTTCTGGTAATGTTAATAACTCACTCAGGGATAGTTGTCCATTTTCAACAAATGGCCAATGAAGGAATAATCTTTATTATAAACATAAAGTAGGATGGCAACTTTTTAGTCAGACCATTTTTCCCTTCTGTTTAGGTAAATTCAATCATGGGTTAGTTGCAAGCCAAATTTTTAGTTAACCATATTGCCCTTCTGTTTTCAGGAGTTGACGACGAGAAAAGTAGCCTGTATATATATATAGGATGTAAGATGGTAACCAGATGATGATGGTCGTATAAGATGATGGCGAACATACAAAGTAGTCAGACAATAGTAGGGATCATCAAATGTCAAACACCAAGTAGAAGTTTTTTAGATCTCCAAGATCTAGTCTAGGTCCTCTCTATTCATAGAATAAAAGCCTATTTATAATATTTTGAGAGTAGCATTTTGGTATTTTCGACCACATTTTCATAACATTCCATCGGATAGCTCATATTGACTCCTTAAATCATAATTGTTCATACATCATTTAAGTGTCTTAATAACTTTAGAATTTAGTGAACTTAGGCTTATTGGATTTGTCTAAAGGAATCACTCGATTTAACTATAAGCATGCAAAATTTGGACATCATTTGATCCTTCAATCAATGCTTAAAAATTTCAACTTCAAATGCTTGATTTAGGATCAAATGGACTCGAATCAGATAACTTTTGATGTGGTTAGATTCATCTTGTCAATATGCTCAGTTTGACTATAAGTTTGCCGAAATCAAATTCAAATAATTCTAAATTTAATTATATTTTCAATTCAAATAGCGCATCAAGATTTGTGTCAATCAAGTGAACTTTTTTGAGATAAATCATTTGTCCCCTTAATTTCAGATGAAAACCATCGAAAATATCTATTTATTTGAAAAAATCCATTAGCAAGAAAGTACAATTTTGGAAAAATTACAAGACACGACCATTCCCTGAACATCAACATGGACCTTCACTTGGGGCTGCAAACCAAATAAATTCTCCAAAATTAATATTTCAACTTATGTTGAAGTCAACACATCAATTGGAGCAAAATATTGTTAAAAAATGTTGCCTTCAATACTCCAAATTAGTTTGATTTAAGAGGCATCTTCAGGTTCCAAAAAAAGTCAAATTGACATCAAAACATCAAAAAATGACAGAATAAGCATAATCGAGCCTAAAATTGAACTAGGATGGATCATGTTGGCCAGTCGATCCGCTACCACCACTAGCATGCACGTAGGTGCGTGTGCAGTTGGGCCCATACACTCGTGCGAGCTGCTATAATAATAGTCCATTTTTTAAGAAAAAATTAAAAATATTTTTATCATTAAGTATATGGTTTTAACAGCAAAAAAAAAAATTGCAAGAAAATCCAAAATTTTCTCAGAATTTTCAAAGAAAAATGTAACTCATCTTTTCCCTTTTGCCAAAAAAAAAAAAAACTATAACCACGCCCATGGGTGAAGGGAAATCTCACACCTAATTCTCTTTTTATAGGTTATGATTCCATCTCTTAGAGGTTAACCACTACCTTGTATGGGCGGATTGCATTCCCCCTTGCAGTCTCCAGTGCTTTTCTACCAAGAGCACCAACAAGCGAAGTTGTGAGTAAAACATAAAAATTGCATTTTGCTTTAGCAGAATTCTAGTGATTTCTTTCTAAAAAGAGTTGATCATTACCCACAACTAGTTCCAATTATGAGTGATCTTTCTCGATGCAACAATGTTGAGATATCGACAAGGAATATTCCTCAAAAAAATGCCTGTATTTTTATTCATCACTCTGTTTTGTTTATTTTCAAAAAAATTCTTACTTGATTTTGTATGTATACTCAAAATTTTGGTCTGAAAATTTTGAGTTGAATGATCTATATGACTGTGTTTCTACAAAAAGAACATATTAATTACTTTTATTATATTATCTTTTTTTTCAAATTTTGTTTTAATATTATGATGCCGAAATTTCAATCCTTTTTCCTTCAATGAATTTTTGTGATCTATCCATCTATGCCGAAATTGCATTCTTTTTAGAGAGAGTCGCCTTTAGATGATTTGGTCACATAAAACGGAGGCCTTCCGATGACACGGTAAGGAAATATTAAGAAAGTAGATATATTAGATTCGGCTTATGTTAAGAAAGATAAAGATAGATCTAAAAAGACTTGGTTATAAAATATTATAAATGACCTTTCTTTTTTAGATTTAAATGAGAATTTGACTCTTAACAGGACACAATGGAGAAAAAAGATTCATGTAGCTAACCCCACGTAGTGGGATAAAGGCTTGATGTTGTTGTTGTAGCCATTTATTTAAAATTTTTGAAATTTTTTATGAACATAAATAAATACTTTTCTGACTGCCCTGAATTTTCATTCGACAATATAGTTGTTTGATAAGGTTAAAATTTCATAAACAATCCTATAATATCTGTCCTTTTTATTTCTAAACTTCTAAACTTTGTGATTTATCTACTCATCGAAATTAGATGAAATATTTGGTAGAGAATGTCTCATAAAATTTTTTAAAATTTACTTCAAAGTACTTCTTTCTGTAAAAATTCTTGAATACTATTAGTCAATGATTCCCTAGAACTTTTCTCTTTATATTTGAGGTACTCCCTATAATATTTGCAATTTTGTGGCATCCTTTGTACTCTGAATTTTCAGACTCCAATCAAAGGAGAATGCTAAGACTTTTAAAACCTTCAGATTCCTATGTCGAAAGAAGTTCGACTGATTTGCACACACGATGTTGACCAAAGGTCATCCAGATGAATAAGAGTTGATGATGTGACATCTACAATCACTATTGAGGCTTTGATTATTCTGCACAAAAAAATCCAAGGAAAAGTATCTAGGCAGGTGATTTTATACTAGTGTATAAGTGATTTTATACGAGTGTATAAGTGATTTTATCTAGGTTTAAGTTCTTGAAATTTAAACCTTATTTTACTTTACAATTTGGATGATGATATTAAAAAGAAAAAAAAGAAAATATTATATTTTCAATTTTCATGACATTTTGATAATTGCTCATGAAAATTACCAATAATACGGTGATAAAGTTACATAAAATACAAGTGATAAATTAAAAGGTAATAAGAACTCAGATCATAAAGTCCTCACAAAATGAGGGCGAAATCTCTGGGTAGTGTCTTATCTACAAACCCATCTGCCTTCCAAAATTTACCTCGGAACTTATTCCGTTAAAACTCCCTCGCCGAATAAAGAAAAGCGAGCGGAGGCTGGGGCCGAATTTTTGGAGCCCATAGTTATCATTTGACTCATGGCCAAATTATAAAGTAAAATAAAGTTGAATGATTTTTAAAGTACCCATTTATTTATATTTACATCACTTTTCTTTTGCAATAAAAGTTATTGATTTAACCCTTCTAATCACTTTTTATATGATATTTATGCTTTCATAAAGGCTTCATGTTGTTGTTGTTGTAGTATTTGCACAAGGTATTGGCTAGTTCATATTCAAAAGCAACATGCATGCATTGATTAATTTACTATAACTATATTTATCTTAGGATTAGGCAGTTAGAAGCTAAAGCCAATCTTGACAAATATAATATTAGAATGATCCAAATTTTTTTACTTGTTCACAAGTAAAAGACACTTAATTTATTTCCCATATAAGTGAATCACCGTAATTAAAAATCAACAGGAACCAATGGATTAGTTTATAGGAAGGCCAAAACAACAACATCAAGCATTTATCCCACTACGTGCAGCTGACTATATGAATCATTTTTATTCACTGTCATATTAAGAGTCAAATTTTTATTTAAATCTACTAAAGAAAGGTCATTTCTAATATTTTTTTAATCAAGATTTTTTTAGGTCTAACTCTATCTTTCTTAACATAGGCCAAATTTAATATATCTACTCTTCTAACTAGGTCATCGGAAGGCTGATATTTTATGTGACCAAATCATGTAAAGTGATTCTCTCTAATCTTATCTGTCACTGGAGTTACTCTAACTTTTTCACATATATACTTATTTCACATTCTATCTCTAAGAGTGAAGCCACTCATCCTCTTGAGCAACCTCATCTCTACAACACTTATATCCAAAACAAAAGGTTAGACTAACGCTAATCCATGAAAGAAAGTTCACAAGAAATCTTTATCGACATTTCTGACTTGAGCACCCATACCTTAACAGTCCAGTTCTTGTCTACTAAAAGATTTGGTGATTTGAGATCCCGATGAACAATTGTTGGGGCACTAGTATGCAAGCAATTCATTCCTTTTGCCTGTAAATGGAAAATAAGAGGATAAGAGAAACAAATACTTGTTAAGTAAGGGTGTAAGAGCAAGCAACAGAGAGAAGAATAAAAAGCATACATACAACATCAAGAGCCATTTTGATCCTCCTCTTCTCATCAATTTGACAGTTAGGACGATGAAGAATCCTGTACAAGCTTCCTCTGAATGGAAAAAAAAATGCAGATATTAGATTTATGTCTCAGGTATAACTTTGATTTTAAGACAAAAATAGAATAAAAATAGCACTAATTATTAAATTAGGAAAGGGATAACAAGCCAGCAACTATTAAAAACAAATACTTGAAATGGAGGATTCAAATGATATCAAGACCAATGAATATAATAAAAATAAATGATAAAATTAACAATAATAAAGATAAAAAAACAAAAACAAAGATTTGTATGCTATCAACAAAATACCAAATTATCAGAACTTTCAAACTGCAAAATCTTTGAAATATTTTTTATAATATATTGCAACAGGATTCAAAGAAAAAAGCCTGTTCAGCAGAGTTTGTCTTTCCTTTGCAGCAAATTCATCGAAGGATAAAAACAGAGCCTGTCAACATGTAGGAATCTGCAAGACGAACTGGCAACTAAAAGGAAAAAAAAATATGAGGTGCAGCAACTAAAAAGAACTTCAAGATTAAAGAAATTGGCCTTTTTTTTAACCACTTGGTAAAGAATATTTTGGAATTCAATTGTGAAGACTAAAGGGAGAAAAAATGTCCATGACTCAACATGCATGGAAATATTTTCCTCAAGATGGACCCAAAAAATACATACTGTCAGACCCAAAATATGCATATCATCATCCAACAAGATGAAAGCTGCATAGAGATTATCAAGGAACTTAACTACACCCAGTTACAGTAATCTCAATATGATGATGTCAGTAGGAGAAATAATCTTACCTTGGAAGAAACTCAGAGACGATTGAGAGATTAGGAGGTCGGGTAACGGCACCCATAAAAAGAACAACATTAGGATGACGCAACCTACGCATTATCCGCACCTAATAAAATAAATAAACAACATCAAGAAAACTCGTCATTGCAAACAAAATTTTTAAAAGGGTATTTTAGTAATTTTTAAGAGTTGAGGACCAAATTGGTCCCTCAAAATAATTGGGCCATTTTGGCCCCTCTCAAAGAGTAGAGGATCATTTTGATCCTTTTCTCAAAACGCATCATTGCAAACAAAATTAAAAAAAAAAGTAGTAAAAACCGCATAAAATAATTTTTTAAGCTACAATCTTTTATATCAACTGATATTAGTTCACCTACTTCACTTCGAAACTCATCTAAGGCATCCCCATAAAAATCTTGATCGAGAAACTTCTTAACCGCTACTTCCTGTAGTCCACCAAAAATATACATATTAATAGAATCATGCAAATGGCGCCTCAGAAATCTCTAGGTGCATATTCTAGCAAAGAACACAAATTGGGAAAAGAAAATGAAGGAACATGCATTCAATGAATTTAATAACAGTCCACTAGATATCCAAGATTCACAAGGGATTTTCATGCATCCAAAAAGAATAGTACAAAAGGTTTAAAGCAACAAATAATGTAAAGCAAATGAGTAATTACATAAATATATATTAACATAAGACTATTCAAAGATGCAAATATCACATCATCTAACATAGTTACAGATACGAGGGTCATTTCTGTTTAGAAAAATTACTTAGTAAGCTTGTCTTTTATTTAATTAGGAGAGGAACTTTAGTATTTAGATGGTCTAGGAGTTCATAGGTGTTTACCTGTAAATACTCAAACGTTATATTAGGAAGGAGACATTTGGAGAGTTAATTTTCAGGTTATATCAAGGTTTTGGAAGGATTTCCCAGTATTGGGGTAGATTCCCATAACTTGGAGAAGGAAAGAAGGAAAAGATTGTAGTGGAGTCCAAGATCTTACTACAATCAATCATCCAACCCCAATATCATCCCCGATGGTCAACAATAGCTTGGTTTTGATGTTCCAAAAGTTGCTGGAAATTACAGCAATCATTTCTTGCTGTTAGGTGTCGGAAATGGGTCTGGACAGTAACCTGGATAGCTAGTTTCTGTAGGATTCCAATGGAAAAGTAAAGAATGTCTACCGTTTTTTATTTGGACAGCAACAATTGATGGGGACATCAGTTGGAAAGTCTACCGTCGACGTGGCCGTAGATCTACGGCCACGATTTACCCGATGTATTTCTGATTTAGTATGGTCATTTTATTTGGATGTATTTTTATTTCTGCATTTTTCCATTTTTACCCTTGCTTGAGGGATTGAGTCTTGTAGCCCCTCGAGGGTATTTTAGTCTTTTATTTTATGTCTTTGTATTAGGCTATTTATAGCCTTCATCTTATACTTTTGATGGTTAATGAAGGATATTGAAAAGAAATTCCTGCATTTTGCCTTCTTGAAGCTTTCGTGTGGAGCTTGAGAGTTGGAGTTTGGTGGAGCCTAGGAGAGGCCACCCGTCGTACCCAACAGTCACCACCGGTGGCTCTTGGTTTATCCTCCTCCCTTGTCTTCTCCTACCCGACGTCCGCCCCGGTCTTTCCCCACCTCCAATCAACACCTCCTCACCTCACCACCGAAATTCCCCTCTTCCCCAAAACCCGCCCACTCCCATTCATCCCGTCGGCCATCCCCTCAACCGCCGTCCTCCTCTTCATCCACCACCCCAATCCCGGTAATTGCCGACCCCCCCTTGCCGCCACCTCATGTATTTTCAAATTTCGAAATTTGAAAATTTTGATGAGTGAAATTTTCCAAATTTGTCGGTGTCAAATTAGGAAAGTTTCAATGAGGTTTCAATTTCAAATTTGAATTGAAACGGATTTGAAATTTTCTTCATTAAATCGTTGGAGCGAATTAGGAAACTCGTCACACTTTCCCCAAACCCCTTCCTCCTTACTATGCCACCGGCCCCTTGGTGGTCCCCCCCTCATTTGAATGCTAAATTAAGGCTCCTAATTACATGTATTTGAAATTCAAATTTCAGAAAATTTCCCTCCACTTTTACTTAAAATCTGAGAATAATTATAGTATGAAGATTACAACATATTTTCTTCATCCCAATTAGTTCTCTCATAACCCTAGCCTCTTCCTCCCTCTCACCCGTCCACCCTCTCTCTCTCTTCGCCCCCTCTCAAGGCGTATCTCCTTCATTGATTTGAGATGGATGATCGATCCGGAGTTTGAATCCGGTTTTGGCGTACAAGGCTAAAAATTGCACGGATCTCCTCACTTGCCTTCATCGAATTGACTCCAACCATTGTGATTCAAAGAGAAGACCACCTACCAATTGCTACTCATTGTGATCAAGGCTAGGGAAGAGAAACTAAGGGAAGGTTTGTAGTAATTCACGTCATTTCTCCGAGAAGGTGATCTTCGTCCTTGATTCATTTACTTTTCAAATTCTACTTACCTTATTGAGATTTGTCCAAACAAGAAACTGTGCCTACTAATCGCCATCCATTAGCAATCGTAGGTTTGTTACTTCTTTGCTATTAGATTTCATTGTTAAGTCTTGGTTAAGTTGGAAACTACTTCGCATGCAATGTTTTAGTTTTCCTACGTGTTTTGATTTAACTTACGTCTATTGTGTGGCTTAGCCTAACTGAGTTGAACCTTTAAGAGTTTTACCTTGTTGTTTTAATCACGAATAACTAAAATCTTAAATTGCTCTTAAACTATCTTGTGCAAGTTTCCAATTTATCATATAGTCCTACATCAACAATGCATTAAATTGATTGTATTATTTCCTCTAGTTGTGCATTTTTGACACTGCTAGCTGCTCCTTTCTTGTTTTGCAGGTGGAATGGAGATGACACTTGTGAAAGAATTGAAATTTTGTTGGAGGTGACATCAACACTTGGAAAATATAACAGCATCCACTCAGTTAATTCCCTTAGAAGGAAATTATTATGTTCTTGAATCAAGATACATTTTGACCAGGTTCTCCATTGTCCGTATTCTTCCAAAAAAATATTATCATTATTTGAATGATTATCAAATTATTATCTATCCATTTCTCTTCTTGAATTCACTGCAGCTTCACTGTAAACAAAGGGAACCTGATTATGAAGGTCACCAACTGAACTTGGAAAGAACTTAGGTGATTGGTCTGAAAACCATTCCAGTGCAAGACTCCCCATCCACGAATTCACTTGTAGAGTTGGAAGAAAATTGAGAAGATGAGTGTATAGCAAGGAAAGGTTCAACCTTTATTTCAACAATACCAAGATGTTTTTACTACCAAATATAGCCATATAAAGCGTGTTGAATTATTTTCAATTTTACAAAACAAATTGAAATATAAATCAGATGTTCAAAACAGAATAATTGATGCCCTTAGTCGAAGATATATTTTTGTTCGTACTCCAAAGTCAATCGAGATGATCAAAAGAACTTTATTTCAACATAAAGGAATTTTGCACGAAATGGTCAACACCAAAACATTTAATATTACAATACTATCAACCTACTATGAAATAGAGATAGAAGGTCATTTCTATTTATAAAAATTAAATAGATGGATTTTTTCTCTTAATTCCCTAGAAGGGGTGCAACAACAACAACATCAAGCCTTTGTCCCACTATGTGGGGTCGGCTACATGAATCCTTTTTCGCCATAGTGTTATGTTAAAAGTCAAATTCTCATTTAAATCTAATAAAGAAAGATCATTTCTAATATTTTCTAACAAAGTCTTTTTAAATCTACCTCTACCTTTCTTAACATAAGTCAAATCTAATACCTCAACTTTCCTAACCGAGTCATCGGAAGGCATCCGCTTAATGTGACCAAACCATCTAAGACGGCTCTCTCTAATCTTATCTTCCACTGGAACTACTCCAACCTTTTCACATATATGCTCATTTCGTATCCTATCTCTAAGGGTAAAGCCACTCATCAACCTAAGCATCCTCATCTTTACAACACTTAACTTAGTATTATGCTTCTCTTTTAATGGCCAACATTCAACATCATAAAGCCTTACAGGTCTCACCACCATATTATAAAATTTTCCCTTAAGTTTGAGGGGGACTTTTCTATCGCACAACAAGCCCGATGCATTCCTCCACTTCAACCTTCCAACTTGAATTTTGCTGATAAAATCCTCATCTATTTCACCATCACTCTGAACAATAGATCCAAGATATCTAAAACGTGTACTCTTATTAATGACTTGATTGTCGAAAGTCACAATCCCCTTACTAGATCTATTGCTACTAAAATTACACTCCGTATATTCAGTTTTAAATCTACTCAAGAGAAAACGTTTAGACTCTAAGGTTGACCTCCATAATTCAAGTTTACCTTCAACTCCCTTTCTAGTTTTAACACTGTCGTTGACAGGTCCCAAGTTTTGGATGAGAAAAGTGAAGGGTTGCGTTAGGTAGTCGACAGCCAACGTAAAACTTGTCGAATAATCATGACATGAATCCTTTAAAAATTTCCCTAGAATGGGTAATGTAATAATTAGGTGGCATAGGAGTTAATATGCATTTTTCTATAAATAACTGACCTCATGTTAGAAGTAGGTTTTTGGAAAGTTATTTCAAGTCATATATTTGTTTGGGAACGATTTATCTGCTTTGGAGATGGATTCCCCTAACTCTAGAGAAGGAAAGAGAGAAGAATATCCTAGCGGAGTCCAGAATTTTGCCATGATCAATCACCCAACCACAATATTGTCTCTAGTGGTCCAGCATAGTCTGGTTTTCCTATTCTAGGAGTTGCTGAAATCGGAAGCAAGCATTTCCTATTGTTAGGTACCGGCAATGGGTCTAGAAAGCAACCAGGTAGCTAGTTTCTGCAGGACAAAGGAAGAACGCATTCCTTTTTTTTTTTTTTTTGGACAACAAGAAGGAAATAAATTGATTGCATTATTTCCAATTGTTGTAGGTTTGGTTACTGTTGGCTTCCTTTTTCTTGTTTTGCAGGTGGAAGGGAGATGACAAAACTGTGAAAGAATGCGAACAGAATTTTTAAAAAAATTATCTATAGGAGTTTGGTGATCTTCCATGTTTATATCAGCAATCTAACTCTTTGCTTCGAAGATGCAGGGATTGTGATCTGATAGGAAATACTTGAGTTCGCAAGTAACCCTAAGGATAATACTTGAGTTCGCAAGCAAACCTATCTCCAATTGATGAAAAACAGTGAGGACAACACAAAATCTGGGTGAAAACAGCCCAAAACAATATATTGCAGTATGAAAATCAAAGCCCAATAATAAGGAAAACATGATAGAAGAGATCCTCAATTCGAGAGAAGGATCGTCTCTCCCAAATCTCTAGACAAGAGAGTCTAGAGCCCAAGTCACCAAGAAACCTTAATTGAGAACAAATCAAAACATCCCCTTCCCTAAGAATCTCTTGCTCTTAATACAAACACTTTCCTAATCTAATATCCCTCCCAAGACCTAGCTACCCCCTCCTTTTGAATTTCAAATCCATTAGGCAAGTTGGGGCCCACCATGTGGGCGGGCAAGAGTAAAGGAGGTGGACATGTTCCGCCTCCTATAAACTTGAGCCAGCCCTTGGGCCGACTGGGTCGGTTCAGGGTGAACCGGCCTAACATAATCTTGCTAGAGATCTTGATGGTAGGAAAAGTACAACTGGTTATATCTTCACTTTAAAAAAGACTGCAGTGAGTTAGGTTTTCAAATTAAAAGAAGATTGTTGTGCTCTCAACCACAGAAGCTAAGTATATTGCTATTATTGAGACTAGTAAAGAGATGATACAATTGCAAAATTTCTTAATAGAACTTGACAAAAGGTAAAGGAATGAGAGGTTGCATAGTAACAACATGAGCACTATTCATCTAGCCCAATGTCCACTCGGAGAAAATGGCGCGTAGGCATGAATCCCGCTTTGTAACCATAGGATTTCATCCTCCTTAAGGCAGATTATAGTTAACCAGATTTTCCCTGAAGATGGTATCAGGGTTTATTAAGACATGAGTCCTTCTTCCTATGAGCGCAAACCCTCATAATTAATTACCCATTCTACCACATAGAAGAGAATCTCAATTAATGATGAATTAATGTTTAGATGTGCAAGTGTTTTAATCTTGTTTATGGGGGATGAAGATAGACCTAATCAAGATCCCAACATCCCGAGAATATAGTAGGTTTTAGTCTACCAACACTAACAATCATCGATTGTAGTATCCAGGGAATCTGATTAGCAGTCATAGGTTGCCTCCTCTTAGGGATCCCAAATAAACTAAAGTGGATATATGTAAATTTTAATGTTACGACATTTTTTGTTTGGGTTGGGACTTGTGACTCTGCTTGAGAGTTGCTCGTACAACAAGTTTTATGGCTTCCCTTGGAAGTATCTTGTTGGTTTAGGTTTATGGTTGTTCATTTTGAACTTTTCCTAGTATGTGGGTCTTACTGCTTCACTTAGAAATTGCTTGTATATGGGATTTAGGGGTAGATTACTTTTACCTAGAAACTTCTCCTAATGCATTAACTGAAGTCGGACTTACGACCTCTATTAAAAGTTGTCTGGCTTTAATTTTAGGTGTTCATTGCTTCACTTAGTAGATTTACTTAGTGAAATGGTTATCAGTGAGATTTACTACTTATATTAGCAGTGACCTATAGGGCTTAGCTTAGTGGGGTTATGGTAGCAGTTATGTATTTTTGCACACTTCACTTCCTCGACACCAGCACTATTGTTTTGTTTCAATGTTGGCTTTGCCTACAGTAGCAACTTTACTTACAATATTGGCTCTTCTTACTAGGTTTGTTTCAGTACTAGTTTTTCTCTTTTTTTCAGCACAAGTTTTGTTTTTCACTTTTTCTTTCGACGATCTAGGATCGTTCTCGGACGGCAATTAAGGCCGTTGGCTCTGATACCATGTTAAATCGGAGAGTTTGAGAGGAAAAGCTTGAATTTTATTAAGCAATCTACTCCCTATTTATAGATCTATACAAGGTGTATCGATAAACAAATAACTCTTATAATAACATGAATATAATTATTCCTAAATTAATGGGAGGAATTAATGCAATCCATGTAGTCTTCCCACGGATTACTGTTTACAGCCGTGGATATCTTTGGGATCGTAAGGTTGAGATTTAACATATAGTATAAAGTATAATTTCGGTTCTGATATATAGGATGTTATGCTAAACACCATATTTAGATGTTTAAAGGCTTTAAGAGTCACTTCAATTGTAAGTTTTGTTGAGACCTTTTGTGTGGAAAGGAGGGACAAAACTGCATTTTTTGAGCAATTAGACAACAGAGAGTAGTTCATTTAAAAGGGTAGACTTCAATAACATGACCAAATTTCAAATCTCATTTAACACAGCCACGACATAAAAAATCTATGCTTTTGAACACTGGCTGCACTTGTCTACCAAACAAAGTAAACGTAATAACCAGAAATTTCAGTAATAGAAATTCAATCCGTTATTTATTTTAAAATTTTTAGTACTTTTTATTATAATTCACAATAAAATAATTTAATTTTTACTTACCGATTAAGTACTGTTAAATTAATATTAACAAAAATTCTAAGCGATGTTATTATGGAAATTAATGTTATGAATAGATGTTTCCTTTGGGTTGTTTGAGGATAGAGAAGTTATAGCATTGGATCCACTCCTTTATCCCAACATTTGTTCAGAATTCATGCAAGCAGCCACTGTGGAGTGTTCGGAACAGTGCAAAAAAAAGTGAGTTCGGTACAGTGCCTGCGGGACTGTAGAGGAATTCGCAGAAATTCCTGTAGCTGTTCGGCACAGTGAATTATGGGAGTCTGCAGAGTGCATTCTGCACAATAATTTGTTGAATTGTTGAAGAAGAAGGGCTCGGCTGCAGGTAGTAAATTTTTTAACAGAAATTTTTATATTTTTTTTATGAATGGAAATTGGTTGAAATTGAAATGAGTTTGTCATTAAGGGAAGTATCCATATTCGGCAGAGGAAGTGTTGAATGCAAATGGAAAATCAGATAATAATACAAATTTAGGTAAGTAAACTTGCAATTAAATGTAGTAAGATTTGCAAAGAATTGTTTGAGTATATTGCTAAGATCGACTGATTTCTACAGCTGTAATTGAGAGTGGAATTTAGTGAAGACATTCTATTTACAGGGGAATAATAAAGAATTGAAGGAAAGGAACGAATTGAGGATTAATCAGATATATGTAGAAAGAAGGTTTTGAGAGAATATATCAAAGGAAAAGATTGTGTGGTGTAAAATTGGAAGAGACAGTTAGTCAAAAAAATAAGTAATGAAAATTAAATTTTAAAAGGCAATTGTTGTTAATTTATACATGTATATTTGTAATTAAATTAATTAAAAAGGAAATATGTATTAAAGTTAATTATTTTGCTAAAGGATGTTCATAGCCAAATTTTCATGTATGAATGACCTCTTATATATTTGAATCATGGATTTTCAAATAAAAGTTATTATTTTTATTTAAAGATTTTACTAGTTGGAAAAATCTTGGAAAGAAGTTTCATTCTTTATATATGGCATACACAATTTCTTTACATAAATAGATAACATAAAGATTATTATGAAAACATGCAACAATACAAGTATGAACTATGAATATGTGAAGTTTAATGAATGTCAATTTAGTAAAGTTTTGTTACAAAATGATGTACAACTTACAATTGCAGGTGGGGCAAAAGGATCCTCACGTATAACACTGCATTGTAAATGAGCCAAAAGAGACCCCAAATACACGATATATGCATAACATATGGGGTAAAGGAGACCCCTAAAGAGGCAAAATGAATCTTATATAATTCAATGACGATAAAACAATGTTTACAAGGGCTCCGTTGAATATTCTTATAAAAGTTTAGCCGAATCTTTACAAGATTAAAATTGATATTCAGTATAGACTTCAGATGAAGTAAATGTTGATGTCAAATGTGATTTTATGTTGTTTTATACACAATGTCAAGTTTATTTAATTTATGATTTCAATGTGGTGATTTTTTATAATTATGCAATTTTTACTGTTATTTAAATTGCATAACTTATTAAGCCTCATAGTTCATCAGTTCTTTTCATACTGGCTATTGGTACATGAAAATGAAAGAAAAATGTCGATGAAGAATAATTTGTAAGTTATTTTATTTTATATAATAGTGTTTAGCTATGTTTGTAAGTCTACAACTGAGGTATGTAGATAATTCAGTGGTGTAATATTTTGGGATTGTATTAGTGACTCTATAAGTATTTATTTAATGTAATTGAATTTATTAGATGCTTCTGTTTATGTAGTAAATGTAATATTTTTTTATGTTTTACATATATATTTAAGTGATGAAAAGTATCATATGTTAAAAATGATGAAAAATATTATATTTATTTTGGTGGCACTTTACAATATTGTTAAGGGGTATTGTGGGGTGTTAAGGTATATAATTGCTAAAAGGTTAAAAACAAACTGATTAATGGTTTTTCTCTTTGCTCATCTGAAACCATTTTTACTCACAATATGATGAACTACCAAGAAAGAAAAAACATGAAACAATGCATTATAAGGATAATCAGACAAGAAATTGAATTATAAATGATACTCACTTTGTCATTCCAATCAGCACGATAGACTTCTCCATATGAACCTGTTCATAAGGAAAACGTTATCTATCATGTTTCTTAAGATAATGTAATTTTGAAAATAATCATAAGGTTACAAGCTAACTCCTTCACTAGATGAAATTGTTTTTGTTCAGTTTCATGTAGAGACTGGTATTGGAGCTGTCGCTAGACAGGCTCTGGCACCAAGCAGTCGCACATGTTTAAAAAATTGTGAATGGAATTGCTTCACTTGATAAAAAAAATGAACTTCTATAGATTATTGAAGTGTTTGGAACTTGAGCTCATATCTAAAAAATGTGAATGGAGGTTCCAAAAAAAACCTGCATGTCTAAAATGTCACTTGTTCTCACTACATTTTACAAATAATAAAACTTAGTAAAGGATTACTAGAATTACCTAATCCAATTCTTTCACCAATTACAAGATCTTCCCATGGAATTTCCCATTCAGCTACATCATCAAGCATTGGATCAATCCTGCTTGATCTGGATGGAGACAAAGATGATGATGGATCTGCATCCTGCAATCCCTTATCACCACCAATAAATCTATCATATGCACTAGGTGCTGATGGAACTGTATCCATTGACGCTATATTTCTGTCCATAAATTTATCATGTAAAAACCTTCTGTCACGCTTGGCATTAATATTTTTGTCACGTTCCTTTGCCTCATGAATGACATTGTTATGCAAAGCCAAACCATGTTTTTTAAATTGAACTGGGATAAGTGCTTTATCCTCTGGAGGTTCAACACTTCTAATCCCTAGTTTACCATTCTTTCCAGAACCAAAGTTAAAAGCTCCAGACGAGCAATCAGGAGTTCTGAAACTATCATTAGAACTGACTGAGCATGAGATACCAGAACATGAAATAGGGTTGGCCTGAGAGCCCCCAGTTGTGGTGGATGTATAACGTGATGAATTAAGATCTCTATATTCTAGATTTTTCCCTGGAATTTCCTCGGAAAAGTTGAAATATTTCATGCTTGAAACGTCATTGCATGGAGAATGATTTTTACGAACTAGGGGTGACTGATGCTGTGGCCTTCCAGGTCCTAAAGCAACTGGTTCTCTAGATCTCTGATATTCATTAGTTTTATTATCATCAAGTTCGAATACTGTAGAATGTTTGCCAACCCCAAGAGCCTGGAATGGATTAAGCTCAGCAAAAAGCCTTCTTGAGTTCAAGGCATCTTCCGATCTCGGTTCTTTAGGCTTTTCATTCATAAAAGCAAATTCATGAACCTTATAATCTTCCTGCTTTGAAGCTTCACTAAAAGAAGATAGCAATAGATTTGAAAATCCATGTAAATAAAAACTTTCTTTATTTCCAGTTGAATTGCTTGCAGTACTTGTTGATGATTCTCCCAGCACAGATGGTAGTAACACTGATTTTTCAGAGCTTGCCCTTCTATCAAAATTATTATCTCCATCCAAGTTACAATATCTATTTTTACCTTCTGGAAAACCATCACCTGAATTATCTATTGCCCTATTAAGTATGTTTTGAGTCAGCAGTGGATTATAGGAAATCAACGAAGCATCCTTCATACTAAGCACATCGGCTGGAATAAGGGTGCCAGGGGCAGCCATAAGATCAACCAAAAACTCCCTATTGCCAAACAGCCAAACAGGAAGACACGAGTTAAAAAATGATATATTCTTAAAATTGTAATTATCAAATATAAATATTGACAGATCCAACAATACAAATCATTAGAAAAGTAAGCATCTATGTGTTAGACCGGTCCACTGGACTAGAAGGCGGGACCGGTTTAAGGGCGAAACACCAAAATTTGTCTGCCTGGGTGGAGGCCGCACGAGCCGCTAGCATTGCGGGAGCATTTTAGGAAGGAATTTTGAGGAAAATTAGGAGGGAAATTGAATGTAGGGACTGTTTAGGGAATTCCTTTTGATTTGTATGCATTAAATACTTTGTTTTCCTAAGGGTTAGGGCATCTTGAATTTGGCTGAAATTTGATTTCTTATATTTATGTTTTCTTTGGGCTCTAGCGACATATCTTGAATTTGGCTGAAATTTGATATCTCTTATATTTAGGTTTTCTTTGGGCTCTAGCGACATCTAGAGATTTGGGAGAGATCGATCCTCCTCTCGAATTGAGGATCAAGTGTATCTTGCTATTTTCCTTGTTCCTTTCATCAAAAAAATACAAATTATCTACTGTTTTTGTGGTTTTGTGTGGATTTTGTGAAGGATTCTCGCTGTTTTTCGAAGATTGATAGGAAATACTTGAGATCTACAAGTGTTTCCTATCAAATTGGTATCAGAGCAAGTCGTGGGACCGGTGGAGGGCTGATTTCGGCAAATTTCAGTGGTGATTAATTGCCCGGAAGGAAGGGGAATTGCTGTTTTTGAAGTTCCAAATCCAGAATTTATACTTTTACAAACTCCGGATTGTGATGGCGGCCAAAAAGGTGGATGCTCTTGAGGAAAGGCTTGAAGGGGAGATGAATCAAATCAAAACGACGGTGGAGGAAAGGATTTCCTCCATGGAAGGACAAGTCGCCGATCTCCGAGACATTATGAAGAAGATGTTAGAAATTCAAAATCAAACGGCGGCTTCCGTGGCAAGAGGGGAAGGCAAAAGTACGAATTCGGAAATTCGTAGGGAGGAAGATGAGGTGGAAATCATGGAAGGAGGAAGAAGAAGGCCCCATTTGGAACCTGTCCATAGGGAAGAAAGAGGGGGTGGATATGGGGAACGCCACGAGGGATACTATGGTCGTCGAGTTGCTGATTTTGAAGACAGAATGGGGGATTTCGAAGGGGGTTTGGGCTATGGTAGAGCAAGGGAAGATCGGGAAACATGGGGTGCACCTAGCATTTGGGAGAGGGGAAACTATGGAAAAATCCGGGGCAATGGGGGCGACCAGAAGGTGAGGAAGTTAAAGATGCCCATATTTGAAGGAGAAGATGCGTATGGGTGGATTTATAAGGTGGAGCGATACTTCGCCATCAATGGGCTGACGGAGGAGGAGAAGCTAACCGCAGCCGGATTGTGCTTGGAAGGAAAAGCCCTATCGTGGTATCAGTGGAGAGATCATAAGAGGCCTATCAGGAACTGGAGGGAATTCAAAGACTGCATAATAGAACGTTTCCAAACCGACCGGGGAGGAGATATTTATGAGCAGTTCTTTGCTCTGGTGCAGGAGGGATCAGTAGCAGACTACCGTTAGCGGTTCGAGCACTGGGCTAGTAGGGTGGAGCGATTATCAGATATCATATTGGAGGGGAACTTCATGAAGGGGTTGAAAGCAGAGATCCGAGCTGCAATGAAAGTTCTGATGCCTAGTGACTTGGAGGAGGCAATGAAGTTGGCACAGCTGGTAGAAAATCAGAAGAATCTGGATAAGGGAGCCAGGAGCAGCAGCTCAGGAGGCTCTTACAAGACTATGACCGCTCTTTTAGCACCGAAGGGGCTTACATCAGGCAACATTAATGAGACCACCATGGAGAAGCCAGGAGGAGGGAGTGGGGACAACTTCAAGAAGCTCACCGAGACAGAATTACAAGAGAAGAGGGCAAAGGGGATTTGTTTCAGATGTGACGAGAGGTATACGCCGAGGCTCAGGTGTAAGGACCGAACTCTTCAGGTTCTTACTGTTTGTGATGAAGAAGGAATGGAGGGTGTCGTCTTTCCACCTTGCGGACAAGGTGGATCTTTGGGAGGGGAGTATTGTTAGACCGGTCCACTGTCCAACTATTTAAAAATAAATACTTTAACTATATTAGATTTTAAAGATAAATTTAAATGAATCCAAATATTTTTGAAATATTTGATAATATTTTGCAGATTTGGATACACATGCTTGAGTTTTCTCAGGATTTGGTTTCGTTACTTGCTTGTTTTTCATATATTTCAATTGACAAAATCACTATATTTTTGCCCCTAATGGTATATCATACTGTTTTCAGCAAAACCATTTTTATTGAAACTTATTTAAATCCTTCTACCATTTTTTTATAACTGAAAAGCATGGAAATTAATTTATCTTTTTAAGGAAAAAATTTTAATCTTTTTACATTTAATGTAATCATATAATCGTTCAAAATTATATATGAAATTTTTTATTTTCTAATTAAAAAATCAAAATTTTTAATTGTGATTAATAGAATTATATATATATATATATATATATTTCATGTTTAATTAATTTTACAATTTCTATAACATACTTTTAGTGTGTATTATATTAATGTAATGTCAATATATATTTGTGTCCTATATTTTCAATCATTCATATCATGTATGTATTAGCGCATCATAGGCAAACATAAATGTAATCAAAAACGAGAATTTCACCTTCAAAAAAATATAACATTTTAACCACATACCATGGCTAGCAACTAACAGCATGTCAATATGAAAGCTAACTTAACTAGTATTGAGTTGAACATTTGGAGAAATGTCTTACAATTCCCTTCTTCTAGCCATGCTCATCAACACCAAGTGTGCAAAATCCAACATGGAGCAGACATGAATGCATTGTCATGCCATCATCATTAGCCTTATCTCATTGAGGTAGCTTGATGAATACTCCATTCTCATCCAATGCTAAATGACATGTAAAATCTAGTTTGCAAAAGTTTTAATACCAATTCTAGCAATTTACTTTTGGCCAACTTTTTTTTTATCTTTCTATTCCATTCACAATAATTTAGTTAATTAACATATTGATGATTCTTTTATCATTAATCTGATAGGAAATCCTCCAATTGATAAATATCAATTCCATGAGGACTTTCCTCATAGTGCAAAACAACAAAAAGTCATGAGGAATGAAACAAAACTTGCATACAAGCATGAAATATAAAAGGAATAGCATATGAATCTTAACTGCAAAAAGTGTTGAAGTTCTTTTGAATGCTCTAATTCATGTATTGGTTAACAACTAAAGGCTGTACATAACAGTTCTACTGGTTAGATACAAGGAAAACTATTACCCTCCAACTTAAAACAACGAGCATATCAGAGATTTCAAGTGCATCACACACAAATTTTATCATCAAAATATCACAAAACATTGCTAAGCTCCATATAGCCTAGTCATTTTCCTTAAAGTAAGAAAGATTATCATCCAACCTAAAACCTCATAAAAGAGATTAAAAACTAGAAGTTTAAAGTTTATGAAATGCTTATAAGACCGATAAACAACAAATAAAACTCGGGTTTTATGTCCTAGTGAAAAATTACAGCATTTGAGAACTTATTGTATGATGCACGCTAAATATGAGATCATAGTTCATTCATAAAGATATGACAATTTGAAACACTTAAATATGCAATCCTGCAGTTTGGGAAAAAAATGGCACTCCCTTTTGCTTATATTATTGGGAGAATTGTGCGGAATATATAACTTAATAAAAACGCAACTAAAAATTAAATAACATGTAATTAGCAAAAAGAAACACAAATGAAGACAGCATACAAGAGAAACTATTACTCATATGAGCACTTACCTGTTATCACCATACTTTATTATGTTGACAGCATCTTCATCAACCCCTGTGTAATGACTTCCTTTGACTAGCTTGCAAGGAATGCCAATATTATCAGCAAGAACCTGCATTTTGAGGAGTTGAAGATGAATAATGGCACATATCAACAACATTTGTTCAAGGCATATAGTAGCATGGCATCGTCACTGAAAGCATAAAAAATAATAAGCTTTATATCCTTCAAATGCAATTATTTCAGTTAAATCATGATGTATCACAAGTATCCATGTTCCTAACTAAATAGAATTCAACAATGCACCTATCACTACGTTATAGGCTACTTAAGGTAAATACAATTGGTCATTTATTTTACATGGGGCTGTAAAAGGATCTGAGAAATTTGTAATTACAAAAAAACAACTAGATACAATTTTCTAGTCTCAATAATCTGGAATTCAAGCATAGTACATTTCATGGTTCTGGAAACTAGTATTAGCAGGTCATCTCACAGCATAAGATAAATTTAAATTTAAATGACATCTAAGTGCAGCAAGTTTGAATCAGATGTTTTGCTTGCAAAATGCCGCCTTTAGTTTCTCAAGTTTACATTAGTTTCATATAGGTGTATCAATTTACTAAAAATACAAATCTACACTTTTTGAGTAATTTATCATAAGTCCTCGTGCGTATCATCAAGCAATTTCTTTTCACACTTCAGTTCTTTCAAGCAATTTCTTTTCATATGCAGAATACGACACATGTCTAACACATGTCAAATACATCGTCTATGTGTCTGATTAAAAAATAATGAATAAATAAAAATATATATTTGACATGCGTATTATGGGTTAAGTGAAATATCAATAATGAAAATGAAGGAACTAAGAAAGAGTCAAAAACAAATAAGAGGCTTTTAGTTTTGAAAGAGAAAAGTGAAATATGCCTTTAAAATTTAATTTTTTTTAGGTTCTCTTTTTTAATTAAATTTATTATGTGCATCAAAAAATTTATCACTCTATGAATTAGATTGTATGCATTTTATGTTTATTTAATTTGTGTAATTACCCATCATGGTTTTTTATTTTAAGATATTTGCATAGTAAAATTATATCCAATATGTGTTTGTGTCATATATTTTAATAATATGAATATCTCATGTCCATATTGTATATGTGTCAATGCATCATAGCATGCATTGATTTAAAGTGTTGCTACAAAAAAATAAAACACACAAAGGAGTTTTTACAATAAAAAAACGTTGCACTTATTCCTGTGACCTTCTATATAGGCCCCTTCCCACAGCACGACAATAGTTATCCTCCTCAAAAATGTAAAAAAAAAAAATATAAATCAGTATGATATAGAGATTGGCATAAATATTGTATCTTATATCAATGAAACCTTTATTCTTATCTGATGAGGACATCGTCAGCAACTTCGACACATGTACCATTATGAGACGCCGGAGATCGACGGCCACGATCATGAGCTGTATTTTTTGTCATTTTATGTAGTAGTTTATTTTATTATTTATGTTTTTCCGCTTTTGCCCTCATGGGTATTTAATCGCTATTGTAGCCCAAGGGGCATTTTAGTCTTTTGTTTTCTTTGTCATTTGAGGCCTATATATATGGCCCTTTTCTCATGTAATGAGAGTTTTTTGATGAAATGAAAATTTACTTTGTGTTCTCTTTGTGAGTGCATCCCTCTCCCAAATCTCTTAGTGAGTTTTGGGAAGAGCTAGATCTCTTTGTGAGTTCTAGACCTTCGTGAGTTCTAGAGCTTCCTGGAATTTTTGTTTGCTATCAATTAGTGTGAGAATTCAAGGAGAATCCGTCCGGATCGCATTCTTCCTTGAACTCCATCCCCTCACCCGTTTCCACCCAGCACTTCTACCACCTCTCCTCCCTCCCGCTCAGGCCGCCGACCTCCAGGCCACTGCCTCCCGCCGGCCAGCCACCTTCCACACCGTGGCCGCCCCTTTCCTCCCTCCTCTAGCCGCCGGCTTCCCTCTCCTTGAATTTCAAATTTGAAATTCAAATGTTTTAGGGGTCATTAATTGTTTCCTAAAGTAGCTCCTTAATTTACGCCGTCAATTTAATTGATTTTCAATTTCAATTTTGAAATCCAAATTGCTTAAATTGATTGTCCTCCTAAATGGAAGTTTTTTCTCCTTAAGAAAACTGAAAATTTATTTCAGATTTTTGTAAAAATCTGAAATTAAATTGGTGGTCCCCACTTATTCCAAAACTCACCCCTCTCTCCCCCTCATGTAGCTGGCCCCCTTAATTGCCTCCTCTCTCTCTCCTAATCACCTTAATAGCTCCACAAATTCAGCCCCAAATTCCCCTCTCTTTACCGGCCCCCCTCCCTCCTTGATTTAATTTGAATTTCAAATTAACTCCCACCATTAAACCTCCCAAATTCTGAAATTAATTCAGAATTCCTGCACTCTACCATTTGACCCCCACCATAACCGAATTCCCCTAGCTCAAACCCGTGACCACTCTCTCCCTAGCTCACGGCCCCCTCTCCCACCTCCCTCTTTTGTCTTCCCCACTAGATCCCACCATGCATGGCGGACCCCGAATTTGAATGGAACTTTGGATTCGTACATGACGAGCGAGATCAAGTTGACATCCTCCAATCACCGTTCTTTGATGTGGACTTTGATTTCAACGACACGATTGAAGATTACATCGACCGTATCCATTACACATTAGTTGATGTGATCGACGAGCAAAGATCAAAGGGACATTGGATCATCATTGGACGACCGTCATCCTCCACCACTCCGGCCATCTATCCAAGAACGAAGATCTTAAGCTCCTTCTTCCTCGGAGTGACCTCGGTTCTAATGTGGAGACTCTTCTTCCGCTAAAGCCTAGACTAGTTGAGAGTATGGGCTCCAAAGGTGAAAGTTCTCATTATTAAATCATGGATTCTGGTGTATCGTCGTAGTTTTACAATTGTTCTTTGTGTTTTCTTGAATTGTTTGAGAATCGGCTTTGCTCTTCTTTGCCTAAGCAAGTTAAAAAACAAGAATTCTAAGGATCAATCATTGCTATAAGTAATAACTTTATTGTGGAAACGCTTTGTTAATTCGCTATCTTTAATTTCTTAAAGTAACTCCCGATATGTTTCACATCATTATCAGTTATAATCTGTTATGTGCATGGTAATGCAGATTACTTGCCGTAGCTATCAATGGCAAATCCATGCCATTGCCGATGTCAATTTTCTAACATGCAACAAAAAATTTGCACTGAATATCAAATGCAGCAAAAACATCAGACATTAGGATAACTAGGTTAGAAAGACAAACCTTGAAAAGAAGGGCACGATGGCGAGAGAGACCTACATTTATGAAGCCAATGGGCAATAAGCTTGTCTGGAGTGAGGTTCGTAACTCTGAACTTTTTTCAATCCAACGAGCTAATATGTCGTTTGCATCCCTTACAGGCCCACCCATGTTCTGGGAAACGAGCTCAGAAATTCTTTGCACCAAAAGCATAACCTCAGTAGCAGGTACGCCCAAAGCAATGCAATGAGCAACTTGCTCCAACTCAACCAAAGCAGTATCAACAGCACGATTTATAATAATAACTTCAAAACCAAGATCCCCAATACTCGTTTGGAGATCATGAAGAGATGGCATCTTCCCATGGTTCAAATTAGTGGAAAGCCCGAATATATCATAGAAGCCATCCACGACTTTCTCATCATAATCTAGCACATTGTAGTCCTGAACATAAGGATGGCATCAAAATCAGTGTAGCTTTCAGAATGTCAAAATAGTGAGAACAAATAGAGGTTTATTTATATTCTGAATTAGCAAATTATATTCATGAAATGAGTCCTAAAATTTTAAATCGAGTTCAAAACACTACTGAATTAAAATTTTGAAAAGAGAGCAGATTTTGTTTGAAATTAGATGAGACAGACATTTAACACTACAAAAAAGAGAATAACTTAAGAGGAAATAAATAAATAAATAAAGTTGAGATTTATGTTCAAAAAAGATTACAAACACTAAGAGAACTTATGCTTGAATGTCCCTTTTGATTTTTTGAATGGAATATACTCAGCTCCCACTAAATTTTACCATATAATGAATGTTAAATTTTACGTGACAACAACTCAAAACCAGAAACCCAATGAACATATAACCATATGAGCCGCACCTCTGCATAAATATGAAAATTAAACGAGAACCCCATTTGTATGGCTAATAAACATTATAAAATATAATTTGACAAAGAAATTACTAATATCAAAAGAGAACCCAATCCTCTAATTCAATCCAACTGCAACAACAGCAACACAGTTCAAAAATTTCCTGGGTTAGCTAAGTTAGTGGTATAGTTCATGTCTACGTTAATTCCATCATTAAAAAGGACAAACCAAATGCATTAAACAAATGAGGGTTGGGATGTTGGGGATCTTAAAAGACTTTTGGTTATGTCATGCAGGCTCTTTCATTGCACTTGTTGTGTAAGAATATGTTAGAGACTTCGAGTTGGTGTATTGGCCAATGTTGGTTGAGAGCCACTGTGAGGAAGATGCGGATTGAAGGTTGTTGCGTCCTGGAGTATTCGCAGCAGTAGAGAAATATAAAGTTTAACGTCTTAACTTTGTACGAAAATATGGTACGCATACAAATAAAGAGAGGGTGTAGCAATTATGAGACACAAAGATTTTTACGTAGAAAACCACTGAAAAGGGGGAAAAACCACGGGGCCTTGCCCAGTTTGAATGAATCCATTATTATTGCAGTTGATTACAAATGAGGCCCTTCCTTGGGGGAAGGCCTTAGCTTGATGTACATCTTACTGAGTACATTACATAATGTGAATACAAAGAATCACTATTGACATGTTCGTTTGGTCAGAATGACCGTAGTTGATGGGCGACGTAAGTCAGAAGGACCATAGTTGGCGGGCGACGGAGGTCGGGAGGACTGCAGTCGGTGGGCGACGTAAGTCAGAAGGATCGTAGTCGGCGGGCGATGAAGATCGGAAGGACTGTGTCAGTGGGCGACTAAAGTCAGAAAGACTGTAGTAGGCGAGCGACGGAGGTTAGAAAGATGGCGTCAGGTAGAAATCCAACAATTGATAGAAATCCAGCATCAGCTAGATGTCCGGCGAAAGTACGACAACAGGCAGAAGTCTAGCGTCGAATAGAAACTTGGTGACGAGCGGAGGTCCGGTGTCAGGTAAAAATTCGATGTCAGTTGGCGACCGAGGAGAACTCTGACGTTAGATGGTATTCGGGCAGAACTCTGACATCACTTGGAGTTCGAGTGAAACTCCGGCGTCACTTGGAGGTCGGGCAGAATTCTGGCGTCACTTGGAGGCCAGGCGGATTTCCGGCGTCACTTGGAAGTCGGGCGAAATTCTGGCGTCACTTGCAGTTCGGGAGGAACTTCAGCATCAATTGAAGGTTGGACAGAAATCCGGCGTCACTTGGAGTTCAGGTGAAACTTCAGCGTCAGGTCGGACAAAACTCCAGCGTCACTTGGAGTTCAGGTGAAACTCGGGCGTCACTTGGAGGTCGGGCGAAATTTTGACGTCACTTGGAGGTCAGGCAGAATTTTGATGGTGGTCGAGGAGTTTCTTCCCTCCTATTCTTCTTCTCTTCTCCTCTTCTTGCTTCTCTTCTTCTTCTTGCTTGGGTCCCCTCTCAAGAGAAATGAGGGGACTATTTATAGTTTTTTTATAGTGGCATGATCCGTAAATAGGAGGATCAAGGGAAAATGTGGAGTGGTTCGAATGAACGGTCCATATTGAATCCCTTGATCATGGACCGTTCATCAGACATTTGAAGGTCTTAATGATATCGGAATTCGGCGATGTTGGGCTTGTTGGATTCATTTCGTTTAGCCGCTCGATTCGAATATAAGCATGTCATGTTTGGAAACCGTTTGGTAATCCAATTTGTGATTTAAACCTTCCAACAGCACTTCGGGTCCTTGATTTGGACTCATTTGGGCTCGGATTGAGTTGAATTTGATGTCGTTGGGTTCATATTTTCGAGACGATCAGTTCGACTATAAGTTTGCTGAAATCGGAGTTTAAATGATCCCATATTTAATTTTTGAAGTTTCCAACTTGATTTTTGCCTCGAGATTCGTGTCCGATCAAGCTAATTTGTTGATGATATATCAAAGGTATTTTGGCAACAAGACTAAACATTTCTTTGTAGTCTAGGTTGGGTTCTTGTTGATGGCCTTGAGCAACTAGTCGGACTTCATATCAAACAATTGAGCCATCGGCATTATGCTTTGTCCAGCAAATCCATCTACTGCCTAGGATTGTTTGGTGAGGGGGAGGTGGCACTAGTTGACAAGTACCTAGTTGTGGAAAGGAAAGAAACTACTCCGACATAGCTCATCTCCATGCTTTCTTTGAAGAAGGATGGGTTTTTTGGAATGGTTGTGTAGTGTAAGAGATTTAGGATTTGACATGAATTAAGAGAACCAAATTTGAATATGGTCAGCATGTGGTGGCCAGTGGGATTGGGAGATTTTACTTCCGGTTAGATGAAGAGGAGGCGGGGGAAGACTACGTTGTTAAAGGAATGTTGGATAGTCTGTGAATGGGAGGGAAAATTGGAGAGTTATGAGGTGAATACTAAATGTAGTGTGGGTTGTTGGAAAGTTGGCTGTATTGAAATGTTCATGTTAGAAGATGAGGATTGGAGGTGAGAGGAGTGGGAAGTGTTTAAGAGATAGGGATTTGATAGGTTAAGGACAAATCATCAAAATTCACGTTTGCATTCGACGAGGCCAACTTTCCAAGGAAGACATTTGTATCCTTAGTGAGTTTAAGAACATCCAAGGAAGACACAAATGTTATTAGATCTAGGAGCCAATTTATGGCTACATGACGGGGAGGGGGGAGAGACAAGTGAAACAGATGCATCCAAAAGTGCATAGATGGAAGTAGTTTGTCTTTTGCTTGAACAAAAGGTGGTATGGGGATTTGTGCTTTCTATTAGTGAAGGACATGTGCTTTATAAGATAAACTGAAGTAGAGTGTCAATACAAAGGTGGTAAGGGAGATGGGCAACGTGAAGGGGGTTTGAGTAGTTTCAAGAATATTCCTATGTTTGCATTCGACGAGGCCATTTTGCTCTGGAGTGTAGTCAACTAGTTTGATGAATTATATCATGGGTTTGAATGTAATTATTGAGATATTACTTTCCTCCATCAATGAGAAGGCTTTTTTTTTGTATAGGAGTTGATTTTTTAGTAGAGTTTTAAATTTAATGAAGTGAGAGGTGACTTCAAATTTTGTGTACATTGAAAATGTCTAAACATAGCAAGAGAAGTTACAAATAAATAAAGTGTAATATTTAAAAGTTAAAACCTTGAACCGATGAGGCTGCAGAAGGACCTATACATTTGAGTGGATTAGTTCCAACGGTTTGTAATTGTGATTGCTAGATTTTATAGAAGGTAATTTATGATATTTGGAGGCATTACAAGAAATGCAATGAGAGAAAGTAGTAGGAATGTTGATGTTGCTATTTTGCTTGGAGATGGTTGTCAAAACATGATGGTGAGAATGTAGGAGATGTTGATACCAAAGCAGTGAGGGATAATTAGTTGTTATTAGAACTAGATAAGCAGATTGCGATGGTGATAGTTGAATAGGATAGAGGTTGTTACAGCATAGCCCTCAGAGTACACAGTTGCACTTCATGTCCTTAATGGAACCAAAAGGCACCAAAAGAAATGGAAACATTATTGTTAGTGGTTAGATTGGATATAAAGAGAATATTATGAGCTAGATGAGGTACATGGATAAAATATTTAAGAGTGAAAGCTTACAATGTGGTGTAGGTAACAAATATTTACTGATGTGAGCAATAGGAAATGAACCACCCTTGCCTACCTTGACTTGGTTTAAGCCTTGAAAGAGAGTGGATTAGTGTAGATGATGTTGTTGAGGTAAGGTGTAGGGTGAAGTGGAAAACAAAGCTTTAGGCTATTGCTGAGAGTTTGGGGGGTCATAATGTCAGACGGTGACCACATGTGAGGGCGGTGTGACCATGTTTGCCACAAATTTGGCAAGAGATTGGATTGGCAATTCATCCTCCTCAATCACCCAAAGTGGGACCTATGACACGTAGGCTTTGGTTGAATTTGCAGCTATGACCGTGGTGGTTGTGGCCTCTGGAGATAAAAAGAGCCCTATGTGTATCATGGGAGACTTGTTCTTTGGTTGACTATGTTGCCAAATTGATCTCCTCACTAATGAAGAAGAAGTAGAGATCCTCAACTTTAATGGGTGTGAGCTTGGTCCGGATGGAGGTTTTGAATGCATGATATTGGGTTGGGAGACCATTGAGGGTTTATAGTAGATGTCTTTGCTATCCACTATGGATCCAACAATTGCTAAGTCGCCAATCAGTGATTTGATTTTACTAAGATTTTGGATCATAGAGAGGTTTTTTATAGAGATTTTGTGGAATTCGTTTTTCAGTTGGATCAGACGAGAATGGTTGAAGGATTGTAAGCACCGTTTGCCATTTACCCGCATTTCAAATGTATTGATAGCATTCAAGCTTGATAACATAAGGACAACTACTACTAGGTTGGAGCGCATGGAAGCGGTGAGGTTTTGGAATATGAGAAGTCATTGGTTCTAGGTGGGTTAGGTCGAGACTGCCCATTGGTTTCAAGGACAAGACAGCACAGGGAGTCGGCAATTCTTTCCAAGAATCCAGTAAAACCATTAGATAGTTTTCGTTTTGATAGTTGGGTAGGAATAATGGTTTTGGTCTTGGATATAAAGAATCTGAGTGAGGGGATGGGAGGATCATTGATTTGCACTGTGGATATTTTGTTGCCAGGCTGAGATTTGGCCGACTGATCCATTGTAGGTGATTGGGTGTTGCCGCTAGGCAAAAATCTATAATGCCATAAAAGCAAACTCCATCTGGTAATGTCATGGCATGTTTATGAATAATAAACAAGTTGAGGGAAGACGAAAGAGGTAAGCAAATTGTTGTATGATAATGTTATAATTGTTTTTCAGATTTTTATAAATTTGATAATAGTTCTTAAAGTAACTATATCAATTATATTATAAGATTATTCGTATATTTATGCAGAAAGAAGGTTTTGGATTAATGTATCAAAGAAGAAGGTTACGTGGTGTAGGTTTGGAAGGGAACACTCGTCAAGGAAGTAAGTAATGCCTTTATATTCAAATATAACAACTTTCAATTATAATCATGAAGATTAATATTGAACGCATTAAAGTGAAAGGTTCTTAAATTTGTTTAATGTATAGAAATTATTTTTCATTCAAATTTTCAAGTATGAATGACCATATACATAATTTAATCGTGTAAGTATAAAATAAGGTTTTGTATGTTAATCTAAATATTTTTTCTATTTAATACTATTTTAGAAATTTATCAATTTTCTTGCATATGGTATACATTTTAATTGTGTACAAATTAGTACAGAAATGATTATGAAGCATGCAACAACTTATGTATGACTTATGAATACTGAAAAGTTAGTGAATATTAATTTAAAAGTAAAGTTTAGCTAAAATTGATGTATAACTTATAAAAGTATGTGAGACAAAAGGGTTCCCATATATGAAATTACATTATAAGTGGGGTAAAAGGTACTTCAGAGATTATGATACCTACATAGCATGTTGGGCAAAATGGACCCCTTAAGAGGAAAAAGGAACCTCTATATAATTCAATAGCGATAATATCAAATTTATCTGGGCTCCATTGAATAATGTTTTGAAAATGTAGTCAAATCTTTTATAGATTAAAATTGATATTCAGTTATAATTCAGAAGAAATAAATATTAAAGCTAATTATGATTTTTTTTATAATTTCAATATTTGATTAATTTCAATGATTGTATCTTAAATGTTAATTAATTTGCAATGCTTACTGAGCCTCATATCTTACCAGTATTTTTCTTACTGGTTGTTATTACAGAAAAAGGAAAAGAAAAGATCAGAGATGACTAATTGCAAGTACTTAAATGTTTCAAGTAGTTTTAAGTCTGTTTGTAAAACTACGCTTAAGGTATGTGAACTTTATAATGAAGTGTTACTTTGGATTTCTGTAGTGGCTTTATAAGTATCTTATGTTAAAATTTAAAGTTATTAGTTGTTTTCATTTGATTAGATGTATGAGAGCTGAATTGTTAGATACTTTATAATGTTCAAAAGTAATGTATGATCAGAAAATAAAAGGTCTATGTTAGTAATACTTCTTGTGTTGTTAAAGGGTATTATGGGGTGTTACAGTATGAGAACGATCAAGAGAGAGAGAGAGAGTGAGAGAGAGAGAAGACATCTATAAAATTTTGCCATATGAAGCTAAAATGCTTTAACATCTGTAAAATGTAGATTGCTTGGTTAGTTTTGATCCAACAGTGTAGAGGAAATAAGTTGAGGTGGCTGCTCCATTCGCTTATTGTATAGTGGCTGTCGTAGTTACAATCAAAGTAACAAAACCTAATTATTTCTCCCAGCACTAATTAAGAGCTTGACCATTAACCATCTAAAACCTCAAACATCTACAAATCTAGTAACAGTGCCTTCCACCAAATCAACCGCCAGACCACCCATTTATAATTCTCCCATTACAATTAGAACTCAAGAAAACGAACACTCACCCAGTACCGCCGAGCCAGGGACTCGGACGCCTCCTCCTCCTGCCTCCCGTAATCGTCTCTGTGCTTTCCCAAGCTCAAAAGTGTCGCAGCGCGGATCTGATCGCTGTCTGGATCCTCCCTGAACTCCAAGTTAGAAGCGCTAATCGCGAGCGCCAGCTGCATCTGGAACTCCTCCTCTGTTGAATAGTAATCAACCCGCTCCACCGCTGTCGCCGATGCCCCTCCCGTCGGCGATGGTGGGGTCATCACCGGCAGCGCTGGAGGCTCCACCATAGCAGTCTGGTGATCGGAGGCGCATGACCTGGCTACGGCGCCTGATGTGACAGCTGGAGCCGGAGAAATCTCTCCAGATCGGATATGATCTTGGGTACTTCCGATGTGAAGCTTCCGAAAAATATTCTTCATCGTATTCTGCTTCGAGATAACTTTCTCCGCCCGCTAGCTCTCGTGGGAGCTCGCAGGAGGGAGGGAAGAATTGGAGAAGTCTTTTCAGTATAACCAAGCTAAGTATGGTGGGCATTTAGTTTATATAAAATAGATTATTCTATTGAAAATTTACCGATGCGACCCAATCTCCGTATTCGTAAATTTAGAGAAGATTTGGCCCTAAATCGAAACACGCAGATCCAGCACGAACGCAGTAAATAATAGTTTGCTCTTTGGAACGGCCCGCGGCAAGTGTCGAAAGAACGGACAGAATATTTGTTTTTAATTAATTGACAGCGGTTGCACGTCGATTCGTATAAACTTTTTATGCGGACTTTTTTTTATCGTAATCAATATTATTTTTTTTCACATTTATTAGTACGTCTGTTTTATTTTTGTCTTATTTAAAAAATTATTATTTTAAATATAAACTCTAATTAGAGTGTGAACGTCATTTTATTATACTAGTATAAATGCACGTGCACATGGTGCACGTTAATAAAAACTAAAAAATAATATTTATATAATATGATTGCATGTGAATAAAATTTAAAATTTTATTTTATTAATTTTTTATAAATTAATAAAGTTATCATTATAATTAATTTTAATAAAGATCATATTATTGAATAACTTGAAAATTTTTCTTAAAATTTATAAAATTTTAAAAAATATTTTAGGAATTCAAAAAATTATATAAAAAAAAAAAATTCAAAGGCGCGGGTTTAAGTCGCTACTTCCAGTTTTGGTCCTGGCGGCGCGACAGCAGCGGCGCAGCGTCTGCGGCGGCAACAAGAGAACGTCGAGACTCGCGACTCGTGATTCGTGAAGCGACGCAGCGCCAGAGCCAGACAGCGCTAGACTGCCAGTGACACGATTGGGGATGCGACTCGACGCTTCTGGTAACGCGGGTAGCCGGGCTGGCGGGCACTCGACACTTCAGGCAGGGCTGGCAGCAGATGCGAGCAGAGGATTTTCGGGTCATTTTCGGGTTGCCAGGTCAACCCAAACCCGACTCGATTTTTGAAACGAGTTGGTTTGTTGAACATGAACCCGACCCGTTTCACAAACGGGTTGACCCGAACCCAGATTTTTCTGAGCCAAGTCCGGGACTGATTTCGGGTCATGTCAAAAATTGATACCCCTAGTTGGGATGCTCTACAAATTTGATAGTACTGTTTTTTTTTTCTAGTGTCGTTTTGACTGGACGATGAGAATTAATTTTTGGTCTGCTTTAGCCTCGCTCCTCGATGCTCTCTACTCCTGCTCAGGCAACCAGAAGAATTTGGTTATTTAAAAGTATTTTTAGGCTTTGGGTGCTTTCGTTGTCGTTTGAGTCCAATTTATTTTAGTTTTTTTTTTCCTTTCATTTTCTTATGTTTACAAATTATATTTATATATTTATTTTATTTGTTAAAGTTTTTTTGTTGCATAATCTTCTACAACCTTTTTGGCTCTTTCCCAATTGAGTTGTTTTTTTTTTTGGGACATTTAGGCCATTTAAGGCAAACTCACACACACAACGCATACACATGGACTCGAACCTTGGACCTCTTAGTTGGAAGCCTAAACTCTCAACCAATAGGCTAAGGGGAGTTGTGTTAATAATAAATATACTAATAAAGTTTTATCTAAAAAATAAAAATTTTGATCGGCACCAAATTATTATTGAACATTTAGGTCATAGAAGGCAAACTCACACATACAACGCATACACATAGACTCAAACTTTGAATCTCTTAATTGGAAGCCTAAGTTCTCAACCAATAGGGCCAAGGAGAGTTGTGTCCCAATTGAGTTGTTAACTGATTATTTGACTTCGTTGCAATTTTCTTTATACCAAACAATTTTAAATGGGTTAGTCTCTCAATTTTATATATATATAATATATATATATATAAAATAAAATCACGTTCACACTCTAATTAGAGTTTATATTTAAAATAATAATTTTTTAAATAAGACAAAAATAAAACAGACGTACTAATAAATGTGAAAAAAAATAATATTGATTACGATAAAAAAAAGTACGCATAAAAAGTTTATACGAATCGACGTGCAACCGCTGTCAATTAATTAAAAACAAATATTCTGTCCGTTCTTTCGACACTTGCCGCGGGCAAAGAGCAAACTATTATTTACTGCGTTCGTGCTGTTCTCTGTGTTTCGATTTAGGGCCAAATCTTCTCTAAATTTACGAATACGGAGATTGGGTCGCATCGGTAAATTTTCAATAGAATAATCTATTTTATATAAAACTAAATGCCCACCATACTTAGCTTGGTTATACTGAAAAGACTTCCCCAATTCTTCCCTCCCTCCTGCGAGCTCCCACGAGAGCTAGCGGGCGAGAAAGTTATCCTCGAAGCAGAATACGATGAAGAATATTTTTCGGAAGCTTTCACATCGGAAGTACCCAAGATCATATCCGATCTGGAGAGATTTCTCCGGCTCCAGCTGTCACATCAGGCGCCGTAGCCAGGTCATGCGCCTCCGATCACCAGACTGCTATGGTGGAGCCTCCAGCGCTGCCGGTGATGACCCCACCATCGCCGACGGGAGGGCATCGGCGACAGCGGTGGAGCGGGTTGATTACTATTCAACAGAGGAGGAGTTCCAGATGCAGGCTGGCGCTCGCGATTAGCGCTTCTAACTTGGAGTTCAAGGGAGGATCCAGACAGCGATCAGATCCGCGCTGCCGACACTTTTGAGCTTGGGAAAGCACAGAGACGATTACGGGAGGCAGGAGGAGGAGGCGTCCGAGTCCCTGGCTCGGCGGTACTGGGTGAGTGTTCGTTTTCTTGAGTTCTAATTGTAATGGGAGAATTATAAATGGGTGGTCTGGCGGTTGATTTGGTGGAAGGCACTGTTACTAGATTTGTAGATGTTTGAGGTTTAGATGGGTTAATGGTTCAAGCTCTTAATTAGTGCTGGGAGAAATAATTAGGTTTTGTTACTTTGATTGTAACTACGACAGCCACTATACAATAGCGAATGGAGCAGCCACCTCAACTTATTTCCTCTACACTGTTGGATCAAAACTAACCAAGCAATCTACATTTTACAGATGTTAAAGCACATTTAGCTTCATATGACAAAATTTTATAGATGTCTTCTTCTCTCTCTCTCACTCTCTCTTCTCTCTCTTGATCGTTCTCATACTGTAAACCCCATAATACCCTTTAACAATACAAGAAGTATTACTAACATAGACCTTTTATTTTCTGATCATACATTACTTTTGAACATTATAAAAGTATCTAACAATTCAGCTCTCATACATCTAATCAAATGAAAACAACTAATAACTTTAAATTTTAACATAAGATACTTATAAAGCCACTACAGAAATCCAAAGTAACACTTCATTATAAAGTTCACATACCTTAAGCGTAGTTTTACAAACAGACTTAAAACTACTTGAAACATTTAAGTACTTGCAATTAGTCATCTCTGATCTTTTCTTTTTCCTTTTCTGTAATAACAACCAGTAAGAAAAATACTGGTAAGATATGAGGCTCAGTAGCATTGCAAATTAATTAACATTTAAGATACAATCATTGAAATTAATCAAATATTGAAATTATTAAAAAAATCATAATTAGCTTTAATATTTATTTCTTCGAATTATAACTGATATTCAATTTAATGTAAAAAAGATTTGACTACATTTTCAAAACATATATTCAATGGAGCCCAGATAAATTTGATATTATCGCTATTGAATTATATAGAGGTTCCTTTTTCCTCTTAAGGGGTCCATTTTGCCCAACATGCTAGTAAGTATCATAATTCTCTGAAGTACCTTTTACCCCACTTATTAATGTAATTTCATATATGGAACCCTTTTGTCCCACATACTTTTATAAGTTAACATCAATTTTAGCTAAACTTTACTTTTAAATTAATATTCACTAACTTTTCAGTATTCATAAGTCATACATAAGTTGTTGCATGCTTCATAATCATTTATGTACTAATTTGTACACAATTAAAATGTATACCATATGCAAGAAAATTGATAAATTTCTAAAAATAGTATTAAATAGAAAAAATATTTAGATTAACATACAAAACCTTATTTTATACTTACACGATTAAATTATGTATATGGTATTCATACTTGAAAATTTGAATGAAAAATAATTTCTATACATTAAACAAGTTTAAAGAACCTTTCACTTTAATGCGTTCAATATTAATCTTCATGATTATAATTGAAAGTTGTTATATTTGAATATAAAGGCATTACTTATTCCTTGACGAGTGTTCCCTTCCAAACCTACACCACGTAACCTTCTTCTTTGATACATTAATCCAAAACCTTCTTTCTGCATAAATATACGAATAATCTTATAATATAATTGATATAGTTACTTTAAGAACTATTATCAAATTTATAAAATCTGAAAGACAATTATAACATTATCATACAACAATTTGCTTACCTCTTTCGTCTTCCCCTCAACTTGTTTATTATTACATAAAACATGCCATGACATTACCAGATGGAGTTTGCTTTTATGGCATTATAGATTTTTGCCTAGCAGCAACACACCAATCACCTACAATGGATCAGTCGGCCAAATCTCAG
The DNA here is from genome assembly GCF_001605985.2 of Dendrobium catenatum. NCBI lineage: Eukaryota > Viridiplantae > Streptophyta > Magnoliopsida > Asparagales > Orchidaceae > Dendrobium > Dendrobium catenatum. The sequence goes on along the minus strand of NW_021319018.1, from coordinate 90,503 downwards.
CCTGGCAACAAAATATCCACAGTGCAAAATCAATGATCCTCCCATCCCCTCACTCAGATTTCTTTTATAATCCAAGACCAAAACCATTATTCCTACCCAACTATCAAAACGAAAACTATCTAATGGCTTTACTGGATTCTTGGAAAGAATTGCCCGACTCCCTGTGCTGTCTGTCTTGAAACCAATGGGCAGGTCTCGACCTAACCCACCTAGAACCAATGACTTCTCATATTCCAAAACCTCACCGCTTCCATGCGCTTCAACCTAGTTGTAGCTGTCCTTATGTTTATCCAGCTTGAATGCTATCAATACATTTGAAATGCGGGTAAATGGCAAATGGTGCTTACAATCCTTCAGCCATTCTCGTCTCATCCAACTGAAAAACGAAATTCCACAAATCTCTATAAAAAACCTCTCTATGATCCAAAATCTTAGTAAAATCAAATCACTGATTGGCGACTTAGCAATGTTTGGATCCATAGTGGATAGCAAGACATCTACTATAAACCTCAATGGTCTCCCAACCCAATATCATGCATTCAAACCTCCATTCGGACCAAGCTCACACCCATTTAAAAGTTTGAGGATCTCTACTTCTTCTTCATTAGTGAGGAGATCAATTTGGAAACATAGTCAACCAAAGAACAAGTCTCCCATGATACACATAGGGCTCTTATCTCCAGAGCCACAACTACCCACGGTCATAGCTGCAACTTCAACCAAAGCCTACGCGTCATAGGTCCCACTTTGGGTGATTGAGGAGGATGAATTGCCAACCAATCTCTTGCCAAATTTGTGGCAACATGGTCACACCGCCCTCACATGTGGTCACCGTCTGACATTATGACCCCCCAAACTCTCAGCAATAGCCTAAAGCTTGTTTTTCCACTTCACCCTACACCTTACCTCAACAACATCATCTACACTAATCCACTCTCTTCAAGGCTTAAACCAAGTCAAGGTAGGCAAGGGGTGGTTCTTTCCTATCGCTCACATCAGTAAATATTTGTTACCTACACACACATTGTAAGCTTTCACCTCCTTAAATATTTTATCCATGTACCTCATCTAGCTCATATATATTCTCTTTATATCCAATCTAACCACTAACCGAATAATGTTTATCTCCGG
>NW_021319018.1:49352-89272 GCF_001605985.2 Dendrobium catenatum | reverse complement strand
TTTAATTTCCTCATTAGTTTCATGCATTTAACATAGAAAGTTTAGAGGAAAAGAGAAGAGAATAGACTCATTTAAGTTATTAAATCCATTTAATTTCCTCATTAGTTTCATGCATTTAACATAGAAAGTTTAGAGGAAAAGAGAAGAGAATAGACTCATTTGAGTTATTAAATCCATTTAATTTCCTCATTAGTTTCATGCATTTAACATAGAAAGTTTAGAGGAAAAGAGAAGAGAATAGCTGAATAGATAAGAAAGAAAACAAAAAAGTTAAGGTTTGGTGGCCGTAGAGCAATTTTCGTCCGTCAACTCAGTTGAAAAATTTATTCGTCTTTTATTTTTCAATAATTTGATATTTTGAAATTTTTCCGATTAAATTTGTATTTCTATTACTAAAAAAATAAGAATAATTTTATTTTAGCAAATCTTTTACTATATAATTTTTTATATGTTATAAGGATTTAGATTATGAATATTTTAAATATATTCTGAAAATTTTTAACTGGTTATTTTAAAAAATTAGTTATATTTACTATTTAAAAATTTAGTTTAACATTTAAAATTAGCGATTCAATTCAATTACAGCTTCATAATGATATTTTACATAATATATGATAATTTGGTTATGTTTTGAAATATTAAATTTTAATTTAGTATTATTTTTGTTACCTAGTGTTGAGTTCTTTTGTCATTTTTTAATTTAATCTAATCATGCTTTAATTAATAAAATACATTAAAAAATGTGAATAAAATGTGATGTTATGCCAACGCTAGTGTATATCCGAAACAAGACTTTATTATGTCGCATTAGTGGGTGACCGAGGTGAGATTCTACTATGCAGGGGCCAGTGGGTGACCAAGGTGGGATTCTGCTATGCAGGGGCCAATAAGCGACCGAGGTGGAATTCTACTATACAAGGACCAATGGCTATCAAGGTGGGATTATACTATGCAAGGGCTAATGGGCGATCAAGATGAGATTCTTTTATACATGTGTCAGTAGGCGACTAAGTGGGATTCTGTTATATTGGCACTAGTGAGCAACCAATGTGAGATTCTGTTATGCCTGCGCCAATGGATGACTAAGGTGAGATTTTGTTATGTCAACACTAATGGGAGACTGAGGTGATATTTTGTTTTGCCGGTGTTTAGTGAGTGACCAATGTGGGATTCTATTATGTTGGGGCTTGCAAGCTACCTAGATGAGATTCTTTTAACAAAGATATATAATATATAAACATTTAGGCTAAGAGACATTCAAATAAAAAGAATATATGTTTATAATTTATTTGGTTTCAGTTTCAACTTCTGCTTTATTTATAATCTTAATTTTTCATACAATATTTTCACAGCACATTATTTTTAATTTCTTTTTGTTTTAGTTATTGATTTATATTTTAGGCTATGATTGCCTACTAAGTTGTGTTAGCTCATTCCTATCTTGTTTTCTCATTTTCAGGCTAGATGAGGGGTAAGGAGCAAACTGAGTAGTTTTAAATAGAAGACTTCGATATGTGTTGTAGGTTTTTTTTTTTTTTTTTGTTGGCTTGACTTTTATTTTATTATTATTTTTGTTGCCAAGCCTTATTGAGATTCAATAATCTTCCTCTTTATATTGCATTCAATTGTAACTCTATGTAGTATATAAACTAGAAGTTTTATTTCAGGACTTCTTTAACCCTATATTGGGGTAAGTTTTGTCACAAACATGTACGATATGACCTGTATGATATCGGGTCATATTGGGCCGGGTTGTGACAGGACAACACTTTCGGCTATCAACTTTATAGCAAGAAGTAGGAAAACAATTCAACCAAGCCTCATTTACCAAAAAAATTTATCTATTTTAATCAAAATCAGAGAGCCTTGCCTATTATTGAACTAAGTAAATTCTAGCCCAACAAAAACAAGGTCTCTAATCCCATTATTAAAAATCATATTGTTAAAATCCCAAAATTTGGAGGCAAGGATTTGAAGGCCACCACACTTCTCATGGTGATTTCAACAATAACTAAAACAACTCATAAATAGCTAACGGAGCATCATCAATAATATAAGAACCAATGAAAGTAAGGTCCTGCCATAAGTGAGCTTTATCCACAAAAAATATTTGTAGCATAAACCACAAACAAATAAAACTTCATTCTAACTTCAATAAAAACTACACCATAAATTAATTGAGAATCCAAATGAGATGGGATGAAAGATAACTTTACACGATGCCATTTAATCCAAATTCTGCGAGGTTGAGAAAGAGAGAAGTTTTGACAGCTACCTTCATTGGGGAAGATGGTGTGTGAGGAGAAGAACCAATGATAAAAAAGCTTTAGAAACAATGATCTTAGCTTCTAAAATGTAAAAAAAAAAAGATCGATATTGAAAGATCTAATACGGTCTTTGCAAGCAATGACCCAACAAGACCATGAAAGCCTCTCACATTCAAGTGGCAATATTCAAAATTCATCATTTATTCTTTAGACTTTTTTTTGGGTTGGGGGGAGCTGATTTGGCCCCTTCATTGACTATATTAACTTTGGTAGTGAATTGGGTATTCATTGCTATAAGTTTTTGGAGTTAGCCCAACATGTCAAGAGAGCAAACCTCAATTTGATGAGATGTAGAGGTGAAGAGGGGGTGGGGGGAGCTGATTTGGCCCCTTCATTGATTATATTGGCTTTGGTAGTGAATTGGGTATTCACTGCTATAAGTTTTTTGAGTTAGCCCAACATGTCAAGAGAGGAAACCTCAATTTGTGAGAAGTAGAGGTGGATGGGATATTAGTTTTATTATTGGGTAACTTCGGGTTCATAGGGTCATCTGTAAAAGGAGTGGCAAGAGCCGTGAGGATGTTTTGGTTAGGAATATTCTCATAAGAGCGAGCTGGATGAGAGTTATGCTACAGAGGGTGGAGAAGCAGCAAAACTAGAGATAAGCAAGTTATCATTTGTTGTGATTTTATGTTGTTTTGGTTAGGATTCTATAATTTTTTTAAAATATTCCCTCAACTTTTTTCATTCGGGCTTCGGAAAGCAAGGGTGGACGCACTGGCGGATGGCCGACGCACCACGGCACCGGGTGGTTCTATGCGGAGAAGAGATTCTACGACGAAGCAAGGCGGACTAGGGTATGAGTCTCACGAGATATTTGCTCGACAATTTCCATTTTTTTTTTAATATGAATTGGTGAAGGAAGCTTAATAGCAGAATATGTATTAAGCTTTCATAATTCGCACCGCCCAAGCCCTCCAATCCGCGAACAATAATTTTTTTTTTAAGAGGGGGCACGTGCCCCCGCTGGCCCCTTCCTCACTCCACCATTGCTTGACGATATCAATAGTTGTTTTTATTAAATTATTGACCTCTTATAAGATTTTATTAAATTATTGTTGATAAAACTATCAATACATACTATCAATAGTTCTCTAAAAACTCCAACAATAAAAAGGATTAAGAAGACAAATTTGATCAAAGTTCACAACACCGAAAGAATGCATAATCAAAATATAACTCTTTCACTAATAACTTAAAAAAGTAGCTCTTATAACATATTTTATAAGGTATTTTTTTAGTTATCAGATAACTTTTTTTCTATTTGTAAGATTTTCTTATTATTATTTAGAAAAATAAGTTTCTAAATTGTACTGATTATGAAACAAAAATTATCGTCTTGTAGATAAAAAATATATTTTATCTAGATTTTAATTAAATTTAAATAACCTCCTTCTATGCTTCGCTTCGGCCCTAAAAATAAGCGGTGTTCTCCTTAAGGTTTGTGGGCTTTTCGTTGCAGAAGTTGGGCCCAAACAGGGCTTAGCCTGAAATTTGTTTGTAAGTCAAATCCATAAATACTTATAGAAGATGGTTATATATATTTCTTAAATAAATTTGATATATTTAATTGTTTTAGCAGCTCTTATAAATTTCTCGAACATATATCACGCTTCAATTATATAACTTTATTTATCAGAGTAATACTTATTCTTATTTAATTTAGGATTCATTTGATACTACTTTTTTACTAATTTATTTCTCAGAATGCAACCACAATTTTTATTTATCCACTTTTTTTTTACTAATTTTTATACAATGGAAATGGAATAGCTTTCTACGCTAAATTTAAAAAAGTTATTTTTAGCACAATAATTTTATAATCACTTTTATAAAAAAACTGCAACAGTGCAAAAAATATGCCTTACGATTTCTATGACGATGAAAAAGATACTTGAATTATCAATAATTTGTTATGATATTAATGAAGTGTAGGATTTAAATTTAAAGAGTATATGATTCATTCTAAAAAACTTTTACTTGTTTTTCTATATTTTCGAAGTTGAATAAGCACAAAATGTCCAAAAAACAAAGATATTAGTCAAGAGGGAGCTTCTCTCACTTTTTCGCTCTGTTAGGGTTATGGCTTTGGGGGTTTTTTGACTCCGCCGTCTCCCCGGCCCTCGGGGGGGATTTTCTCGCCGGCGATCTTCGTTGTTCAGGGAAGTTTTCACGAGGCTTTTGCTTATTTTTTCTGGAGTTTTCTGGTGTGGTTTTTCGTTGGTTTTTGCCGGTCTTTCCGGCATGCCTTCTTCCAAGCTTAAGGACCCTGGTTTTTTTGGTGGGGTTGCTCATGCACGTTCTTTCCGTGAGGCTCTTGATGGCACGAAACCGGTTTTTCCGGATCTTAGGCTTTCTACTCATCGTGGATTACCTTCTTTGTGGGTTTCGGATCTTGAGATTTTTGATCTTGCCATTATGTTCCAATTTTCTTTAGTCGGTTTTTTTTCCTTCTAAGAGACCTTTGGAATCTATACGAAATTTTTTTTTCAACCTAAAGCTTATTGGTGAAGTTTCTGTGACTGTGTTAAATCAAACTCACATCCTTATCAAGTTAGCAAACGATCTTGATTATTGCAGGGTGTTTTGTCATCGCTCTTACCTTGCTTACAACTGTTACATGAAGTTAACTAAATGGTCTCCGACTCTTGATATTGGCGTGGAATCGCCGATTATTCCGATTTGGATTTCGTTTCCTCGCCTTCGCCCACATTTTTTTTCTCCACGTATTCTTTTTGGTCTAGCTAAGATCTTTGGTAAACCTTTAAAAATTGATTAAGCTACTGCGGTGGGTTCTCGTCCGTCAAATGCCCGTGTTTTAGTTGAGCTTGATATCACCAAAACCTATCCTAAACAAGTTTGGCTTGGTTCTGATTCTTTGGGCTATGTTCATGATGTCATTTTAGATGAGTTTCCTAATTTTCGTTATGTGTGCAAATGTATCGGGCACGCTAAGGGTTTGTGCCGGCCGGCTATTGATGTAAATGCTCAAAGCCGGGGGAAATTTTAGGGGAGAGGCCGTCGACGACGTTGATTTTTCTTGTTATTCGTGCTTTTCATCGCTCGGCGGGATTTATTTGTTTTATTGGTCGGCTGTTACGTGGATTAGATGGGCGATAAGCAATGATGTGGTCGGGGCTCGCGGCCTGGTCGTTTTGCTTGTGGTAACCTTTCATTGGACGTTCCGTGCGAGGCGACTGGGTCGCTGGGAGCCTCGGTCGTCTCCTGAGCTTTTTTACGCCTATAATTCTGTTTGTTATTTTTTCCTTTGCTTCCCTATTATCAGCTGTTGTATCCGTTTGTTTTTTTTTTTGAAAAAAAAAGCACAAAATGTCCATGATCTTCAATGATTTCTAAATATATGCATATACAATATTAATAATATGTCCAAACATTGCTTTGGACGTTACACCTCTTTTAATAATATTATATAATCGATTTAATTGAATTAGCATAACTTTAGCATAGTTGTGCTTAACCGATCATCAACATTGGCGTTCATGCATGTATCGATGAAGAAACTATTAAACTCCCCCCAAAAAACAATCCTATCTAGAAATAAAATCAAAAGATATTGACACCTAGAAATGCCGACTTTCTAGCCCGGCAAGTGAACCTTTTGACAACATAACTCCTCAAAACATGAGCATATAAAATAGAAAATAGGAAGTAAGATGACCATAAGGACATATATGTAATACTTCTAACTAATTTTTATAACTAATCAAGCCCCCGTACTTCTTTCTTCTCTTATGAATTCATTATCTTACCAACATTTACTCTTCTTATATATCTTCCTATTATAATTTCTCTTATATTTTACTCCCTTAGCTTCTCAAAACTCGACACGCTAGTCTTAGTGGAAATCCTTTCATACACTTCTTATATAACAGTGGAATTTTGCAACATATACCTTTTAGTGAGCGCAGTTGATTCAACTGAATCACTAAAAAACTCTTGCGTATTCTCTGGATGATTTAAATAACTTCCTTCTTATCTGTAACCTGCAAAAGAACAGTGAACAGAGAAACAGAGTATAGAAGAAGAAGCAAGATGATAGAACAGTATATGCTAAGAGCTCATTTATTCATTGCCTTGAACGGTAGCTAATACATTCATTTATATTAACTCAAGCGGAGAAGATGACCATGACAACAACGGTCATGATGCAAGCCATTAGTGATTAACGGTTAAGCATGAGTGCTCTCACACTGTTCCTGATGCCGCAAACGAGTGGGCATTGCATTACCTGCATATAAGAGAAAGAGCTTATTTAGGCGGCATGCTTATCAGCTCTTTACTTTTTAGCTAGCTTATCACCGCCCCACAAGCTAACAGGAGATTTCGAGATGGTTAGCTTGTTTCTAAGAGCAACAAAACGAGGAATAGATAGAGACTTGGTGAATAAATCAGCAAGCTGATCTTGAGAATGTATGTGAGCTAGCTGGAGGACGCGATTCTTCAGACAGTCACGAATAAACTGAAAATCAATCTCGATATGCTTCATCCTCGCATGAAAGATAGGATTGGTAGCAATGGCCATAGCAGAAATATTATCACAAAAGAGCTGAGTAGGTTGTGAAAGATCAAGTTGGAATTCCTCTAGCAAACGTCTGAGCCAAATAATGTTAGTAGTGGCCGTAGCAAGAGCACGGTACTCGGCTTCAGTGGAAGATCGAGCAACAGTCTTCTGTTTCTTAACTTGCCAAGATATAAGTGAGGTACCAAGAAATGTACAATAACCAGAAGTTGACTTACGATCAACGGGATCACCCGCCCAATCAGAATCGGAAAAAGCAGATAGTTCAAGTGAACTAGGTAAGATTGGCAATCCATATGATATGGTACCTTTAACATAGCGTAGAAGCCGTTTGAGCATAAGAAAATGATCTTCAAGAGGCCGATGCATATATTGGCAGAGTTTATTTACCGTGAAAGCTATATCAGGACGTGTAATAGTCAAATATTGCAATGCACCTACAAGATGGCGGAAATTGTTGGACTGAACTGCGGACAGTTCAGAAACATAGGTGGATTGAAATTTAGATGACGCAGGAGAAGAAATGGGTTTACAATCAATCATACCCGCTCGGTTTAGAATCTCAATTGCATATTTAGATTGACATAAATGAAGCCCATTAGAGAAGGAAGAAATCTGCATGCCTAAGAAGTAGGAAATTCGGCCTAAATTCTTCATCCGGAATTGAGTCAAAAGCCCCATAAGAAGATCCTGAATGGTCTGCTCATGATTGCCGGTCAGTAATATATCATCTACATAAACAAGAATGTAGAGACTAACTGAGTTCTTGTGAAATATTAGCAAGGAGGAATCAGCCGAACTGTGTCTAAATCCATAAGTTAACAAATAATTTGAAAAGGTTTCAAACCATTTTCGTGGTGATTGTTTCAACCCATAAATGGATTTTTGAAGAAGACACACATGATCCGGGTACAATGGATCAATAAATCCAGGCGGTTGTTTCATAAACACAGTTTCTTGCAATGTTCAATGAAGGAACGCATTTGAAACATCGAGTTATAAGATTTGCCATTGAAAGGTAACCGCAACTTTGAGTAGAACCCGAATAGTAGGTAGTTTAGCAACTGGGCTAAATGTTTCTTCATAGTCCAGACCATATTGTTGATTACAACCTTGAGCTACAAGTCGAGCTTTATGTCTAGCTATAGTGCCATTTGAATGCAATTTGGTTTTATAAATCCATTTACAGCCCAAGACATGCTGTTCAGGATTAGATGGAACAAGCTTCCATGTGTTTTGTTGCAATAAAGCATCAAATTCCTGCGACATTGCTTGTCGCCAAGCAGAATTTTTAACGGCCTGAGAATAACATGTCGGATCTGCAGAGACTAGTAAGTGATGCAGGCTGGTAATGTGGCGTGGCTTTAAATTCCTGGTTTTAAACCTTGTAAGCATAGGATGGGGAATATGTTTTAAAGGAGAAGGAGAGCTGGACATTATTTGAGGACTAGAAGAAGAATTTGTAAGAGAAGGGGAACCGTGTAAAGACAAGGAAGGTGAGATATGTTGATTGAGCATAGAATTAGGTATATTGGGTGTAACAGATGGCTTATGTGAACTGGATGATTGAACTATGGTTGGAATAAGAGATAATGTAGAAACATGTTGAACGGGTAGCTGAGAAGCTAGGACAGATTTTTCATAGAAGAAAGGAAAGACAAATTCAATGAATTTAACATGGCGAGAAAGAAAAATCTTGCCAGATGGAATATGAAAACAGAGATAGCCTTTGGCAGTGTCGGAGTACCCGATAAAGACGCAAGGCAAAGATTTCGGGTGAAGTTTGGAAATTGTTTGGGAAGGTAAGAAGGGATAGCACAGACAACCAAAGGAACATAAAGCCAGATAGTCCGGTGATGATTTGTATAACATTTGAAAAGGTGAGGTTAGCTTGTTGGAAATGGACGGTAGAATGTTGATGAGATGAACAACAGTGTGAAAAGCATGTAGCCAGAATTGTTGAGGTAAATTGGACTCAAAAAGAAGTGCACGAGCAGTTTCAACAATATGACGGTGTATTCGTTCAGCAACACCATTCTGTTCAGGTGTATATGGACAAGTATGTTGATGAACAATGCCGGATTTTGAGAGAATTAGTTGAAATTGTTTAGAAAAATATTCACCACAGCCATCTGATCTAAAACATTTAATTTTTGTATCAAATTGACGTTCAACTAATTTCTGAAATTGGCAAAATATTGAAAACACATCAGATTTGGAACGCAATGGATATAACCAAGTGAAACGAGAATAATCATCAATAAAAATCACATAGTATTTATATCCTTGTAAAGATACTGTGGGAGATGGTCCCCATACATCACTATGTATCAACTGAAGTACTTTAGTAGAACGAGAAGTAGAAAGAGAGAAGGGAAGCTTGTGGCTTTTAGATATAGCACAAGCATTACAATTTAACTTAGAGAAACTAGAAGTAGACATAGGACTTAACAGCTTTTTCAGCTTGAGCAAAACAGGATGCGAAGGATGGCCTAAACGACGATGCCATAACTGAATTGTGGAGGGTAGAGCGATGAGAGCTTTAGTGGTAGCTGTAGATGGAGCATTAGTAGAGATTGGGTAGAGTCCGCGACGAGCTGGGCCTTGAAGAAGAGTTTGATGGGTCTTCAGGTCCTTGATAGTATAACCCGAACGATGAAAAATAACAGAACACGCATTATCAGTGACCAATTTATTTATAGAAAGAAGATTATGATGAAGATTGGGAACTAAGTGAATGGAATTGAGGGAAAGCTTACTAGAAGGTGTAGGTAGTAAACCTTTACCGGTGTGAGTAATGGGAAGTAAATCGCCATTGCCAATCATCACTTGCTGATTTCCACTGTATGGTAGAGCATTTTGAAGCTGCTGTGGGTCGGACGTCAAATGAGACGTCGCTCCTGTGTCTAGAATCCACTCAGGCGCAGATGGAGAGGTGACAACAGTATTTGCTTGAACAGGAGGCGGTAACGAAAAATCAGCACGATACCAACACTTGTAGGCTGAATGACCAGGTTTAGCACAAATCTGGCATTCAACAGGGTTGGTAAAGTTGGAGGACGATCGTCCAGATGTTCCCCTACCTCGAGAAGCTCGAGAGAATCGTCCGCGAGAGAAACGACCGCGAGTACGACCGCGCTGAGCATACATTGCAGGAATGTTATCAGGGGTAGAGGACAGGGAAAGCTCTCGAATAGATTCAGCTGCTAGATTCAGCTCTTCACTACATAAAAGTGAGTAAAAATCATCTAAACTTATGGGGTTTAGATTTGTTCTTATAGCAGTTTTAAAAGCCTGGTACATGCTCGGTAAACCATTCAAGGTATACATGATTATATCTTCCTCGGGTAAGAGAGAACCAGAAGCCCCAATAGCATCAACTTTACTTTTAATTTCAGACAGAAATTGCACCATGTATTTGTCCTTCATATTCACGGTGTTTAACTCATTTTTAAGCTGTAATATTCGCGAACGATTAGTTGACTGAAGCCTTCTTTCAATCGTTTGCCAAATCTCAAAACACGATGTAAGCTCCAGAACATACAGAAGAAAAGTGGTAGAAATCGTTGACTAAAGAACTGCAGCTAAGTTTTGATCAATTAACAACCAGGTACTGTACTCCGTATTCAGTTGAAGCTCGCCGGCGGTAGACTTGATCATACGAACTGGTTTTGGAGTTGAGCCATCTAAGTAACCGTCAAATCCATTAGCTAGAAAGAGTTTAAACACCTGAGATTTCAAGAGGGGGTAATTTTCTGCGGATAGCTGAATGCTAAGAACAGCTTTCACATTAGTCATTAGAAACTTTAATTGAGGTGGTATAGGAATATCCACCATTTTAACAACTGAAGTGGCTTGAACCGAGGTAGAAGAAACAGGTGAAGACTCCATTTCAGATTCAGATTCAATAAAAAACAAGACGTAATGAGGCAGAGATGTAGCGCTCTGATACCATAAAGAACTTCCTTCTTATCTGTAACCTGCAAAAGAACAGTGAACAGAGAAACAGAGTATAGAAGAAGAAGCAAGATGATAAAACAGTATATGCTAAGAGCTCATTTCTTCATTGCCTTGAACTGTAGCTAATACATTCATTTATATTAACTCAAGCGGAGAAGATGACCATGACAGCAACGGTCATGATGCAAGCCGTTAGTGATTAACAGTTAAGCATGAGTGCTCTGACACTGTTCCTGATGCCACAGACGAGTGGGCATTGCATTACCTGCATATAAGAGAAAGAGCTTATTTAGGCGGCATGCTTATCAGCTCTTTACTTTTCAGCTAGCTTATCAGATTTCACTATCTTCTTTCTCTCCTTCTTCTGAAGCAACCTTCAAGAATAATGGTTTCTTATTCTTTATAATTTCTTGAACTCTCTATGCATATACATTTCCTTCTAACTTCGTCGATAAGTAAACTAAAGTTTATTATTATAATTAATTATGTCTATTATGATTAAAATACTCAACATGCTAGAAGTTTATTTAATCAATATAATATATCCTAAAGTTTTCAAGTGTTTGAGTACTAATCATGAACTTTATCAAGATAAAAATGACCTATAAAATTTTATACTTAGTAAGCATAAAGTAGAACACCTACCCACCGATATTCTATATGCTATGACAGTGAACTGATTTTGGTAGGTATGTTGATCAATTCAGAATGTAAGGATCCTCTCCACAACTTTATGATCTTCCCAACACTATCATGATGTATGTTAATTCAGAATTCCAACATCGATCATTAATATATATTTTTATTGGCCAAAAATATTAATCCATCTAATATAATTTTTTTTAATGTACTAAATTCAATTTATTAACCTTTTTGTTGTTACTATTTGATGCTTCTGCCTTGAAGGAATTTTCACCTTCACAACCATAGGCTGATTAGACCTAATAATTAACAAGAAATACTAAAATAAGCACTATTAAAAGATCATCACATCAAATCCAAATTTAGGTTTCGTTTGATATCGCTTTTGATTATTATATTTCTTTTGCTTTCAAGAAATTTTTGTACTTAACACTATTTTAGAAAATAATAAGAAAATTATCCCAAATTAAAACTTAGATAGCTAAATCACCATTGATGAAAACATCATGAGAAAATCCTCCTCATGAAACTAACATTAGCATTTTGAAGGAAGAAAAAAAATCCTTTTTGTTTAAGCCGAGCATCAACTAAGATGAACCCTTTTTAAAACTTTCCAGTAAAACAATGGACAAGAATATGGAAAGCTTGATGCCATATCAATTTCAAAATGAGACAAAGATCATAAGAGAGGGTATAATCTTCAACCAAACTTCTTTCATATTACATTTATTCTATGATAAAAGTTTAATTGATAAATTATCTTCCTCTTCAATCATACCAATAGAAATTTTAGACATGAAATTCACAATTTAATCAGGAAGTAAATCTCTGGGCTAATGCAGATCTCCAACACCATTGCCAATAAAACTTCTAGCATTGATATCCAAAATATAATTAGCATTAAGTAGAGAATCAAGAAAACCTAGACCTAACTTGTTATATCTCCAAACACGAGAAGAACTTGAACATATACCACATCACGAAAGAACCTCATCATTCAGACTTGCCTTGCTTATTATTACAAAATCAATGAATGTTTTTGCTAGCAATTTTTATTCTTCATAAAAATAGCTCAAATATTCTTCCCATCTCTAAAAGATCCTCAGATTCAAATGAAAAAGTAGTCAAAAGATACTTAACCATTCACAATCTATATTCATTATCAAAACTGTTACATCTTCAAATGCAAGAAGAACTAGTTCAAATACCACATTGCAAATGATCCTCGTCTTTAAGAACTACATTGCTTATAGTAACAAAATCAATGGATGTTTATGCTAATTGCTAATAATTCTTATTCCTCATAAAAATAACTTAAAGATTTCCAAACTCTAAAAGATCACAAAATCTTTACAATCCAAACCACTCTCAGTAAAAGAATCACAACATATATATTCCTGAAGAAATATCATAAACGAAAAAATTTATTAAATGATCTTTTAATTATGTTACAAAAACACTATACAATATCTTAATTTTTATTTTGGATTTTTTAGATATTATGTTTCATTCTAATTATTTTTATCTATGTATACATTAAATTTTCATAAAAAAATTAAGATTAAAACTCTATTATTGTCACTAATTATTTAACATGTAAGAAATATAAATTTATTTAAATAAATACAAAGAACTATTCATAATTTTTAAATGTTGTACTCTCAACAGATACCTTTCCATATATAGTAAACTTTAATGAGATACCAACTCATGTCCAATAACATAGCACAATAAATTGCATGAAATGTTTGTTGTCTTCATTTACAAAATGGCTTTGCAGCTTTGCTTGTGTTGGTTAACAGGCCAATCATTGGGCTAAGATTCATCTACCTAAGATTCAAGCTTTAAGATTCGTGCACAAAGAGTGAAGGTGTAGAGAACCGCAGCCGTCCAGCCATCCAAATAGCTAAGGCCCATAATCCACACGAAATGGCTACTTCTTCTCATCTTTCCATGTCGGCCTCCGAAGTCAGATCGCATCGATACCGTTTCAGTGTCTTTTCATGACTGACGTGTCTAAATAGCTCTGTCCTCTTTTTTTTTTTCTATTTTTTGGAAAACCCGGGTCATAGCCCATGTGTTAGAAGAAATCAATTACAAATAAGTCTAAAGGAACAAAAGAAAAGAGGACAAAAACTAAAATCACCAGACCTCAAAGAAAAACTGCAGTAAGGGATCAAAAATTACAATAATTAGACTCAGAGAAAAAAGATCAGAACTCAAACAACGAAATCTATCATAAGATGGCAGTCATAGCAGCGAGGAAGGCTCCGGTTGCCAAAATTAACTGAAGGCAATAGAAAAAACATTTACTCTTCTTATATATCTTCCTATTATAATTTCTCTTATATTTTACTCCCTTATCTTCTCAAAACTAGACACGCTAGTCTTAGTGGAAATCCTTTCATACACTTCTTATATAACAGTAGAATTTTGAAACATATACCTTTTAGTGAGCGCAGTTGATTCAACTGAATCACTAAAAAACTCTTGCGTATTCTCTGGATGATTTCACTATCTTCTTTCTCTCCTTCTCTTGAAGCAACCTTCAAGAATAATGGTTTCTTATTCTTTATAATTTCTTGAACTCCCTATTCATATACATTTCCTTCTAACTTCGTCGATAAGTAAAATAAAGTTTATTATTATAATTAATTTTGTCTATTATGATTAAAATACTCAACATGCTAGAAGTTTATTTAATCAATATAATATATCCTCAGGTTTTCAAGTGTTTGAGTACTAATCATGAACTTTATCAAGATAAAAATGACCTATAAAATTTTATACTTAGTAAGCATAAAGTAGATCACCTACCCACCGATATACTATATGCTATGACAGTGAACTGATTTTAGTAGGTATGTTAATCAATTCAGAATGTAAGGATCCTCTCCACAACTTTATGATCTTCCCAACACTATCATGATGTATGTTAATTCGGAATTCCAACATCGATCATTAATATATATTTTTATTGGCCAAAAATATTAATCCATCTAATATTTTTTTTCATGCAATAAATTCAATTTTTTAACCTTTTTGCTGTTACTATTTGATGCTTCTGCCTTGAAGGAATTTTCACCTTCACACCCATAGGCTGATTAGACCTAATAATTAACAAGCTATACTTAAATAAGCACTAGTAAAAGGTCATCACATCAAATCCAAATTTAGGTATCGCTTTTGATCATTATTTTTCTTTTGATTTAAAGAAATTTTTGTACTAAATGCTGTTTTAGAAAACAATAAGAAAATTATTCCAAACGACTTAGATATTTAAATCACCATTGATGAAAACATCATGAGAAAATCCTCCTCATGAAACTAACATTAGCATTTTGAAGGAAGAAAAAGACAAAGATCATAAGAGAGGGTATAATCTTCAACCAAACTTCTTTCATATTACATTTATTCTATGATAAAAATTTAATTGATAAATTATCTTCCTCTTCAATCATACCAATAGAAATTTAGACATGAAATTCACAATTTAATCAGGAAGTAAATCTCTGGGCTAATGCAGATCTCCAACACCATTGCCAATAAAACTTCTAGCATTGATATCCAAAATATAATTAGCATTAAGTAGAGAATCAAGAAAACCTAGACCTAACTTGTTATATCTCCAAACACGAGAAGAACTTGAACATATACCACATCACGAAAGAACCTCATCATTCAGACTTGCCTTGCTTATTATTACAAAATCAATGAATGTTTTTGCTAGCAATTTTTATTCTTCATAAAAATAGCTCAAATATTCTTCCCATCTCTAAAAGATCCTCAGATTCAAATGAAAAAGTAGTCAAAAGATACTTAACCATTCACAATCTATATTCATTATCAAAACTGTTACATCGTCAAATGCAAGAAGAACTAGTTCAAATACCACATTGCAAATGATCCTCGTCTTTAAGAACTACATTGCTTATAGTAACAAAATCAATGGATGTTTATGCTAATTGCTAATAATTCTTATTCCTCATAAAAATAACTTAAAGATTTCCAAACTCTAAAAGATCACAAAATCTTTACGATCCAAACAACTCTCATTAAAAGAATCACAACATATATATTCCTGAAAGAAATATCATAAACGAAAAAAATTTTATTAAATAATCTTGTTATATTATGTTTCAAAACAATATACAATATTTAATTTTGGTATTTTGGATTTGGTTTAAGGATATTATGATTTTCATTCTAATTAGTTGGTTTATCTCAATGTGATGACAGTGATTGAGAATTTTCATGAAGAAAAAGTATGTAAGGGCGAGAAAACACTGCCTATTAATTGGATCACCTAATTAGTAACATGTAAGGAAATCGAATAGGGAAATTTAATGTTAAATAATGACACAGAGAAGCTAGTTCATTAATTTATTTAAATGTTCTGTAACTCCTCGAAGTCAGATGCGCGCTTATCATATATAAGTATGATGTTAATGCGAGATAAACCAATCATGTCCATGTAGTAACATAGGCAACAATAGATCTAGGGCAGGTGAAATGTTGGTTTGTCTTCATTTACAAATGGCGTTGGGCATGCTTTGCGGTTGTGTGGTGGTTAATGGCAGGGGCGAATCATGTGGGCTATAAGAGAGAGAGAATATGCATGACTACCTAAGATGCCAAAGCTTTAGAAGAATTCCGGTCGGGCACGAAGGAGAAGAGTGAAAGGTTGTAGAGAAGCCGGCGAAGCGGCCTGGCCAAGGTCCATCAAGAGTGAAGACGCTAGAGGTCCCAGATAAGTGGCCCGGACACGATGGGTCTTACTTCTTGCTACGTCGTTATCCAGGTGTGTGGCAGCGTGCCCGATGTCAGAGGATCGCGAAATCGCGATAGAGACGAGGACCAGGTGGTTGCAGAGATGTGGTATTGTGTGCATGATGACGTGGTACGCTAATACGCTACATGTCCGTCGTATGTTTTTTTTTGCTATTTTTTGGAAAACGCCGGAGTCAGTAGCCGCGATGGTGTTTAAGAAGAAATCAAGTTACAAATAAATACGCGTCATAAAGGAACAAAAGAAAGAAAGTAGGAACAAAAAAACTAGTAAATCACCAGACCGCAAAGAAAAACTGGAGTAAGGGGATCAAAAATTACAATAATTAGACTCAGAGAAAAAAAAGATCTAGAACTCAAACATGACGAAATCATAATCATAAGATGAGCGAGAATCATAGCTCAGGCGTGGAAGGCTCCGGTGCCAAAATTAAACTGAGGCAATAAAAAATCGACCATTTACTCATGTCTTACTATATATCCTATTATAATTCTCTCTTAATTTTCTCCTTATGCTTCTCAAAACTGACACTGCGTAGTCTTAGTGGAATCCCTTTCATACACTTCGTTATATAACAAGTGGAATTTTGCTAACATATATCACTTTTTAGTGAAGCGCAGGTCTGATTCAACGATAATATAAAAAAACCTCTTGCGTATTCTGCTGGATGATTTCGACTATCATTCTTTCTCTCACTTCTCTTGATAAGGCAAACCTTCAAGGAATCATGTGGTTTTCTTATTTTTAATATTTGTGAACTCCCTGGATTCATATACATTTCCTTCTGAACTTGCGTCGATAAAGTAAAAATAGAAAGTTTTATTAGAATTAATTTTGTCTATTCATGATTAAATGACTCAACATGCTAGGAAGTTTATTTAATCAATAAATATTGCTCAAGTCTTGTCAGTGTTTGAAGTACTAATCATGACTTTATCAAAGGGAAAATATGACCTCTAAAATTTTATAGCTTAGTGAATGGCATAAAGTGATGATCACCTACCACTCGTTACTAGATATGCTATGACGTGAACATGGTTGAGCTGTATGTTGAGCTGAGGGTTTCAAATTCAGAAATGTAAGAGATGCCTCCACAAACTTATGATCTTCCCAAGCACTATGCATGATGAATTATGTTAATTCGGGGAATTGCAACATCGATCATTAATATGATATTTTTTATTGGCATAAAATAGTTTAATCACTAAATGATTTGTTTTATTTCGTCAATGCAATAAATTTCGATAACTTTTTAAGCCTTTTGTGGCTTGTACTAATGTTGGAATGCTTCTGGCTTGAACGGAATTTTCACTCTTCACACCTAGGCTGATTAGACCTAATAATTGGAAGACAAGCTATAGCTAAAATAAGCACTAGTAAAAAGCGTCATCAGCAGGTCAAATCCAAATTTAGGTAGTCGGCTTTTATCAGTTATGTTTTGCTTGGCTTGTATGGATTTAAGGAGATGAAATTTTTGTACTAAATGCTGTTATAGAAACATAAGAAAATTATTCCAACGACTTAGATATTTAATCACCATTGATGAAAACATCAGGAGAAAATCTCCTCATCGAAACTAACAGTTAGCATTTTGAGAAGAAAAAAAGAACGATCAAAAGAGGGGTATAATCTCTACACAAACTTCTTTCATATTACATTGTATTCTATGATAGAAAATTAATTGATAATTATTTCCTCTTCAATCCATACCAATAGAAATTTAGAACATGAAATTCACAATTTAATCAGGAAGGTATCTCTGGGCCTAATGCAGATCTCCAACACATTGCCAATAAAAATTCTAGCATTGATATCCAAAATATAATTAGCATTAAGTAGAGAATCAAGAAAACTTAGACTAACTTGTTATATCTCCAAAGAGGAGAAGAACTTGAACTATACACATCATAAGAAGACTCATCATTCAGGATTGCTTGCTATATTATTACAAATCATGAGATGTTTTTGCTAGGCAATTTTTATTATCATTCATAAAAATAGCTCAAATATTCTTCCCAATCTCTAAAAGATCCTCGAGTTCAAATGAAAAAGTAGTCAAAAGATACTTAACCATTCAAAATCTATATTCATTATCAAAACTGTTACAGGTGTCGTCAATGCAGAAGAACTAGTTCAAATACAAACATTGCAAATGATCCTCGTCTTTAAGCAACTACATTGCTTATAGTAACAAAATCAATGGATGTTTATGCTAATTGCTAATAATTCTTAATTCTCATAAAATAACTTAAAGATTTCCAAATCTAAAAGATCACAAAATCTTTACAATCCAAACCACTCTCAGTAAAAGAATCACAACATATATATTCCTGAAGAAATATCATAAACGAAAAAATTTATTAAATGATCTTTTAATTATGTTACAAAAACACTATACAATATCTTAATTTTTATTTGTGATTTTTTTAGATATTATGTTTATTCTAATTATTTTTATCTATGTATACATTAAATTTTCATAAAAAAATTAAGATGAAAACTCTATTATTGTCATAATTATTTAACATGTAAGAAATATAAATTTATTTAAATAAATACAAAGAACTATTCATAATTTTTAAATGTTGTACTCTCAACAGATACCTTTCCATATATAGTAAACTTTAATGAGATACCAACTCATGTCCACTAACATAGCACAATAAATTGCATGAAATGTTTGTTGTCTTCATTTACAAAATGGCTTTGCAGCTTTGCTTGTGTTGTTTAACAGGCCAATCATTGGAACAATTATTACGTCCTCTGACCAGACGTAGAGCTACGTTCGGCTGCCATAACATGTCGTCACGTGCTCTTACTTTTTACCGGATCACGGACCGACGGAATTGACCCGGAGCGGAACTGGAATGCTATGTTCGCGATTTTCTTTGTATTGTCGGTATTTGGCTCGGTATTGCTTTGCAAAAATGAGAATACCGCTCTGTGAAGACCAATACCATGCAAATACCGAGTTGTACCGAGTTTTTCCACAACTCGGTACAACTCGGTATTTGCTTTGGATTTGCTCGGTATTGCTAGGGATTTGCTCGGTATTGCTAGGTATTTGCTCGGTATTGCTAGAAAAACTCGGTACAATTCGGTACAACTCGGTATTTGCTCGTTATTGCTAGGTATTTGCTCGGTATTTCTCGGTATTGGTTATTGCCGAGCAAAATTGACCAATACCTAGCAATACCGAGCAATCTTGGGTCCGTTCCAGGTCGGGTTGTCGAGGCGCGCGGTAAATAATGAAAACGTGTGGTGCGATTCTACTGGCGGCCGAACGTAGAGTTGCGTACGTTCACCGGACCAAATAAAAGTTCCAATCATTGGGCTAAGATTCACCTACCTGATATTCAAGCTTTAAGATCCATGCACAAAGAGTGAAGGTGTATAGAACCGCAGCGATCCAAATTGCTAAGGCCCATAACCCAGACGAAATGGCTACTTCTTCTCATCTTTCCATGTCGGCCTCCGAAGTCAGATCGCACCGATACCGTTTCAGTGTCTTTTCATGACTGACGTGTCTAAATAGCTCTGTCCTCCTTTTTTTCTGTTTTTTGGAAATCCCGGGTCATAGCCCATGTGTTAGAAGAAATCAATTACAAATAAGTCTAAAGGAACAAAAGAAAAGAGGACAAAAACTAAAATCACCAGACCGCAAAGAAAAACTGCAGTAAGGGATAAAAAATTACAATAATTAGACTCAGAGAAAAAAGACCAAAACTCAAACAACGAAATCTATCATAAGATGGTAGTCATAGCAGCGGGGAAGGCTCCGGTTGCCAAAATTAACTGAAGGCAATAGAAACAAAGCTGCAGCGCACTTAAGATGATAGTGTGGCCATCACAGAACCTCCAACCGCAGGTGTCAGAATTACATTCGGTCCCACAACGAGGTTGCCACATAGGCCATCCGTAGCTAGAATGGATGAGTTCGATCTTGCTCATCATCGTTAGATTGTCAAAAACCCAGCACCTATAACAGTCATCTAACAGCAACTTGCCATCGCATATTTTCAAAAAGAGGAAACCATAAAAGCGTTGCAACCGAACAAAATTGAAACAATCCTCAAACAGGAAAATTAATAAACAAAAAGTTTTGAACTGTATCATGTCTTTCCCAAAAGCATCCGTCCCAGCATAATAAAAAATCATCTCAATCTTCAAAATTGCAGCAGAAAAGAAATTCCATCCCTCCCGAAAAAACCTAGGAACCCACTTCTTAAAGATATAGCACATAAAAAAAAAAGTTATAGCACATAATCATATTCAACTCAGCCAAAATACCAACAATCCAAACCCAGGAGGAAAACAACATACGAAAAAACTTATATACCAGTGAACCTTTGAAGCAAAAGGTCTTTGCTTTTCCATTTTTAGAGTTTAAATCGGATAGCAGTGGAAATAGAACATATAATTTTGACTGATGCAGCCCTCAAATTAGAGAAACGACGGTTTTTTTTCTCCCTCCAAATATGATAGATGATACAACTAATGGTTAAGTAACAAAAGTTATTTTCCAACCTACTATAGCACTATGAATTCTCAATGAAATAAAAAATCTGAGAAAGATTTGGCCTCAGTAAAAAAACATTTAAGCTCAGACAACATAGTAGTGAGGATATTATAAGATAAATCACAAGCAAAGAATAAGTGAGAATGATTTTCTGGATTGTTTAAACAAAAAGAGCATTCATGAGGAAACTAAGTCCCTATATGTAATAAATTATCTGCTGTCTTGAGTTTCCCAATCATTGCCATCCAAGCAAAACAAGCATATCTAAGAGCATGTTTTTTGTGCCAAATGAATTTAAACCATTTAACCTCTGGCAAATGAGAGTATAATTGACTGATGAAGTCTCTAAATGAAGGCTTAAAAGGGCCTTTCCAGGTTAAATCTTATTTTTCAGTGATTTGAATGCCTAAAACCGCAGTAGATAGAGCATGGGAAATAGCAGCAGGAAATTGCCATTGGCCATTGCAAATATAATCCTTCACCAATTTATCTGCAAACACATTGGTGTTATACTCATCATAAATCAAGTTTCCATGAAGCCACGGGTCCTAGGTCATTGAATAAGCACAATCATGAGACATAGTAAAAGAGATGCGGTTTTTTATATTAAGAGCAGCAGCACATATACTTTTCCAGAATTTAGAAGCTTGTGAAGGAGGAGGTTTCCAATGCGATTTATATTTAGCTTTATACCATGTGCTCAAAAAGATTGGAACTTATAGAATATGCAGATTATAGAGAAATTAACACCATGAGAAAGAGCATCAATGGAAGGAATAGCAAGGCCCCCAAGGCATTTAGGCAAGGTAACCTGAGACTAGGCTATAAGGTGTAATTTCTTCTCATTTAAGTTGCTATGGAATAAGAATCTAGAGCAAAGTTTATTGATGGTATCACAACAAGCCTTGGGTAATATAGATCCTCTGATCCAATAAGCAATAGTATTGGCAATAATGAATTCGAGAAACTGGACCCTACCTGCAAAAGAAAGAAACTTGGTTTTCCAACCAGCAAGTAGAGCATTAACTTTGCTCAGTAGTGGTTGGAAGTGAGAAAATTAAGTCTCTTGGAGGATATCAGAAATCCCAAGTAGGTGGAGTTATTAACTTGGTGAATGCCAAGCAAATCACTAATAACTTGAGTGTCATGAACATTGGTAGAAAAAATAAAGGAACTTTTAGCAGCATTGACATGAAACCCAAATATATAGCCAAATTGTTGCAAGCATCTATTCAAGCCATCAGATTATCCCTAAAGGCAACCCTAAAAACAAGGAGGTCATCAGCATACATCAAGTGGCTAATGCAATTATCATTGCATTTAATACCCTTGAAGCATAAGGAATTTGATGTGCTTTGAAGAATACAAGATAACCCGTCCATCACAATACAAAACAACAGAGGGGAAAGCGGGTAGCCTTGACGAAGCCCATATGTGGATTTGAAAAAGCCCTCCAAAGAACCATTCAAACAGACAGAGAAGTACACATAAAAAATGCATCCTTTAATCCAGGAAACAAAAACCTCAGGGAAACTTTTCTGAAGAAGTCTAGCAATAAAAAATTCTCTAGAGACAGAGTCAAAAGCCTTCTTAATATCAAATTTAGCACAAAATCCCTTATGAGGTCCCTTTAAATCTCTAAGAATCTTAGAAGCCAAAATAATATTATCCGTAGAGCATCTATTAGAGATAAAACCAGACTGGCTATCATGAATAATAAAAGGAAAAGTGATTTTAAGCCGATTAGCAATAATTTTGGCCACAATCTTATAAAAAATATTACATAGAGATATAGGCCTATAATCATTGATGTTGGAAGCATGCGAACCTTTAAGAATTAATGTAATAGCGGTGGCTTTAGCTCCTTTAGGAAGAGAACCAGACTGTCCTACTTCTTTTCTTTTCTTTAATTATTTTATGTTATATTTATGTAAATTAAGATGATGATGATAATTTTATATTAGATTGAAGTTTTATTTGAGAGTTATTTTTTACTGCTTTTTAAAATAAAATTTTAATAAAAATTATTAAATTTTTTACTAAAAAACTGCATTAAGAAGTATTAAGAAACTGTCCCAAAACATCCCAAACCAAACCTTTTGTTTCATTTGGGATTAATTTTTTACTGTTTTTTAAAACATTTTTTTAGTATAGAATTTTCATTATAAAAATTTCTGTTTTATGAAATTTTTATACTGGAAATTAGTTTTAAAAAATAGTAAGAAAGTCGTCCCAAACGAAGCCGGACGACTTTTTTATTGCTTCTTAATGCATCTTTTTATTACAAAAAATTAAACTTTTTGTACTAAAAAACAGGTTTAAGAAGAACTAAAAAAACAGTCCCAAACGAAACCTAAGCCTTTGTCTGAGACTTTTTTTTTGTTTATTAAAATAATTTTTTTAGTGAAATTTTTTTATACTAAATAGTTACTTTAAAAAGCAGTAAGAAACCTATTACAAACCAAGTTTAACAAGAATATTTAAGCTTCATTTGTGACAACTTTCTTTATAAAATAGTTTTTTAATACAAAATTTAGTATTTCTGCACTAGAAATTTATTTTAAGAATTAAGAAAGCAGTCTCAAATGAAGTCTTAGGTTTCGTTTGAGACGGCTATTTTACTGCTTCTTAAAGCAACTTTTTAATACAAAAAATTTAATTTTTTAATTTTTTGTATTAAAAAGCTACTTTAAGAAGAAAAAAAAAGTCACCCCAAACAAATTCTTAGTTTGATCGTTCAATTCACCCATATTATATCATCATGTTTATATTATTATATATAAACATATATTTTAAATCCCAATTCTCTTATAATATTTTAGATAATAAATTTATGAATTAATTAATTATTTATTTTGGATAGCACACATCACCAGATAATACGTGTCGACGTGAAATAACTTCGAGTTAGCTGCTCATGCTTCCTTCAGGAGTAAAATAACATAAGATTTTTGAAAAAATAGAGGCAAGAAAATGAAAATATTTGAAGTTGAAAATAGCTTTATGAGAATCAGATATTCAGATTATTGGAAATAGTCATTTCTTAAGATTATTAATTTAAATCATATATTTTATTGATACCTGTCCAAAAAAATCACATCATTGACATGAGTCTTAAGATGATATTTGCATTAAAGTTTTCTATAATTAAATTCAAGATAATCTAAGCTTTAATTTCAACAGATTTATAGTCGATCAGAATGTATTGATGAGACAAACTCATCTACATTATAAGTGATCTGATTCGACTACATTATAAGTGATCGATTTAACTATATCGAGCAGCTCAATAAGACGAATTTAGAGAGCTCAAAATCATTTGAATCTCACATTATTAAAGCATTTAAATGTTTGATAAACGATCTATGATCAATGTGATCAATATGGTTCATATAGTGGAGTGCTATGAATTTTGACAGATTTATTAAAATGCTCATCTCAAAAAGAGGAGGAATGCATCGAGTGTGTTTGATAGCAAAATTCCCCTCAAATTTAAGAAAAAAAATTGTTAGATGGCGGTGGCACTCATAATATTTTGTGGGGCAGAATATCGACCATTAAAAGTAAAGCATTAAAGTAAGTTAGAGACATAATATGGGATGAGGATGCTCAGGTGGATAAATGGATTTAAACTTCTAGATATAATATGAAATTAGTATATAAGTGAAAATTTTATAATAGCTCAAGTGGCGGATAATATTAGAGAGAGTTGCATTAGATAATTTGGTCGCAAAAGACTTTGGCCTTCCGATAACTCGGTTAGGAGAGTAGATGTATTAGATCTGATCTATGTTAAGAAAGGTAGAGGTAGACTTAAAAAGACTTGGTTAAAAAGTATTAGAAATTATCTTTTTGTATTAGATGTAAAAGAGAATTTGTCTCTTAATATGACACAATGGTGAAAAAAAGATTCTTGTAGTTACGTGGTGGGATAAAAGCAGCTGCTTTTATTATTATTGTTGCCTATATAAAAAAACATATAAATAAGACTTCATTCTTTATAGAAGGATAAGTTTAAGAGCTGAGAGAACGAAGAACTTTCTTGTATTCTTTGATTATTTACCGTCTACGACTACCACTAGCAATCATGATCATCACAATCGTCAGATATCTATCAACATTTAACCCTATTTTGATATTTCACTTGGCAACCCGTGAATACTCGACTTCAGTGATTCATACTAGGGAATTCAGACGATTGCTCCCCATTGTAAATAATCTCGCTTTTTTTTTTCAATTGTGAGAAATTAAGGATTCTCACATCTCCTATTTTATATTGGATTTCTACAATTGGGCCAGACCTAGTTATAAGTTATTTATCATAAAAAACTATATAAATAATTTTTTTAAAGGTCCAGATTTCATATGTATTAATTAATTAATTAATGTTAAAATCTTTGAATCCTTCAATCAACTCGTTCATATCATAATTTCGTTACAAGCAATCATAACTCTTACATCACTTAGTTATATGACAATTTCAGTATGATTGATCAAATAATAATTCTTTTTTTCATAATACACAATAATACAGCTAAACACGGCATGAAGCTCAACAAATATTTTGGAGCTGTTAATTGAATAACACGTGGTATTTGAATGAACAGATCGTCTATTTAATAATAAAAAGGATTTAATTATATTTTTTATATTTACCTAATTACCTTAAGATAAATACAATAAGAATAGCTATTTTTATTAAATTTAGATTAAAAAATATATATATTTTTCCAAACCCGCACCGTTCGATTCGAGTATAAGCTCGTCAAAATCGGAGACCGTTTAGTAACTCAAATTGCGGTTTGAACCTTCCAACAGCGTTTTTGAGCCCTTGATTTGGACTCATTTGGGCTCGGATTGGGTTGATTTTGGTGTCGTTGGGCTCGTATTTCCGAGACGCTCAGTTTGACTTTAAGCTCGCTGAAATCGGAGCTCGGTGCTCCCAAAATTAATTTTTGAAGTTTCCAACTAGCTTTTGCCTCGAGATTCGTGCCGGATCAAGGTAATTTTGTGATGCCGTATCAATATTTATTTTGGCCTGATGATATAATGATTTACTGTGTAAGGAGTTTACAAGAGTCCATTATTCATCTCAACTAGAGAAGATGAGGTTATGATATATGTAATATAAACTTGACTATATAGATATATGAATATGTAGAAGAATGTTAGAGATGTAGTGAGAGAATGATGATGACAATTGAATGGCGTTTGTTTGCTGATGATGGTTAGATGATGATAGTTAGATAGTAATTGTTAGAGGATGCTCAGGTGATAGTGTTCGAATGACTGCAGTTAGTCGATAGTGGTCAAACAATGATGGTAATAAGACACGATGATGGTGATTTGATTATGATGATGATGGTAACAAAAATGAAATTTTGGCAAAGGCAGTCGTGTCATGCCCCAAGGCCTAAATTAAAAATATGCATCTTTTATATCTTCTTAATTAAAACCGTAGCTATTAATCTCAATTAAAAGTAAAATAACAAACAAAAGAAATTATATTTATCAAAACATCCATATATAATTGCATTCTTCTCCAAAAAAATCAATTATAATAACCAAAAGTTAAATGAATTACATCCACCACATCACAACCTAACCCTAAAAGACCCACAAATGAAACAAGTACTATTATGTTGGCTTGCGAAAGGCAAAACCCAATATCTTGTTTTATTATTATTATTTTTTAAATTTCTTATTCTAATTTAAACTTTAAAACAAACAACAAAACAGAAAGCTGCTAACAACGTTCAATATATAAAAAATAACTCAACAACAAATTTTTTTTCATTTTATCATCAATATATATATACAATAGCTATACTATAATACATGACTATAAAATAGAGAATATAACAAAACATTAATAAAAACTAATCATGACTGTCCAAAATAAAAAAAGAAGAATATTTATACACACTCATATCAGTTCTTGAACTGCTAATCAACAAGGTTCTTTCCTTTCATAAACCCTGAAACAAGAAACAAAATATTTGTGAGCAACACAACTCAAGAGGCCAATTTTAAACTGATATAAATTTTCAAATAATTTATTAAACATTAAACATAATAGTAAAGACAATAAAATAATTTATTGTGCAATATAGAATAATTATTGCACTTATTAGAACTATAAAGTGCTTAGAAAATAAACAAATAAGCACTTCATGTCTGAGAGCCACAAATCAAAGACTTCCTTCTTATAACTCACAATGCTCATCACTAGAATAGAATTTGCTTATAGCATTATAACATAGTTTTTTGCCACCAAAACTTACCTTATTTGAACGAGAATATATCTTATTCTTCTGGCATCAAATCTTTTCCAACTTTCTTATTTAAATAATAAAGCATGTAATTAATTAATTGCATTGCAATAAGTAATATATAAAAAAACTCATTTCAGAACTTGCCAAATTATTTTAACGGTAAAAAAAAAAAAGACTCTACTGAGTTGAAATCTACTATTTCAGAATTTAATCATATAACTAGAGATTGTGCATGACATTGTTTAAATATTTTAATCATGCTACAACATATTTTTTCGAGTTCATATTATTTCTTATTCATTTAAACAATGTAATTCCCAAAATTTCAGGTATAAAATTTAAAAAAAAAATGTCTAAATGTTCAGAACTGGCTTCTCTATAATATAATATGTAGAAAGTTATGCCACGGTCACATGGAGCCCCCCGTCTCTCCGTCTGCTAGGGTTTCGCCTTTTTAGGGCTTTTGCCCTAGCGCCGCCTCTTCCTTGCCGCCGGTACGCTTCTTGATGGCTAAAAAGTTGCTTGATCCTGGATTCCTTTCGGGTAAGCATCCTAAATCATTTAAGGATGCTCTATCTGGCTCTAGTGATTCGAGTGTTTTTCGGAATTTCGTATTTCTTCGAATCGGGGAATGCCTTCTCTGTGGTTTTCGGAGGAAGAATTTTTGCATCTAGCTAAGCCTTTTGAGTTTGCGTTGGTGGGGAGATTTCCCCTTAAGCGTCCTTCTTTAGATTCCATTCGTAGATTTTTTGTTATCTTAAAACTTTCTGGGGAGTTTTCAGTGACTTTGTTGGATCAAGCGAATGTTTTAATTAAGCTTGCCAATGATATGGATTATGCTAGGGTTTTTGCTCACAGATCTTACCTAGTTTATGGCTGTTTTATGAAAGTTATTAAGTGGTCTCCAGTTATTGATTTGTCGGATGAATCTCCGATCGTCCCTGTTTGGTTGTCTTTTCCTGGTTTACGACCCCATCTTTTCTCTTCCCGTATACTTTTTGGTTTGGGATCGGTTTTTGGCAGGCCGATTCATACTGATCAGGCTACGGCTGCTGGATCCCGTCCATCTGTTGCGCGTGTTCTTGTTGAACTTGATGTCACCAAATCCTTTTCTGATACTGTTTGGTTGGGTCCGGAGAAATTTGGGTATGTCCAGAAAGTCGTTTTTGAGGGCATGCCAAATTTTTGCTCTTATTGCAAGACCTTAGGTCATAAAAAATCGGATTGTCCTAATTTTCATCCAAACCAGCCCCGGGTGCCTCCTCTGCTCCTCTGGAAACTCCTACTGTCCCTACTTCTATTGAAAATCCTATTATTGCTCCTGGTTGTGGTAATTCTACTAATTTCTGTAATGTTGTCTTAGAGCCTGCAGTTTTGGATGGTGGAAATCTTATTTTTAATCAATCTGCTGTTGTGGAGGGTTTGATTGGGCCTGATGTTAATTGTCGGGTTGGTTCTCCTCCTGCGGGTGTGCTAAATGATTTGGCTCAGGGGCTTCTCCTATTGATGTGGTTACTGATGTTTCTAATGGTGTTGGTTTGGAGCATAATAATTCTAATGCTTCTATACCTGCTTCTGTCGAGGTCGGTGCTAGACTGGAGGAGGATTTGGATATTAATTTTGTCTTATCTCCTAATGCTGTGCCGTTTTTTCCTCCTACTTTACCGTCTGTTTGTGTTGAGGTTGTGCCGATAAATTCTGTGGGTGAGCCTCCTGTGGTTTTACCTAAACCTTTGCCTCCAGCTCATAATGCGATCTCTACGATTTCTAATAATTACATCGAAGTTCCTGTTAATTTAGTTGATACGCGATTTGTGGGCAATTCATTAGGTGACAGCTCTGGACTGGATATTAGGAATCATTTGAACTGGTTGGAGTCGTCTGCGGGTGAATCTGACTCCGATTTTTCTGATGCTGCTGGTCTGACGTCGCCGGATTTTTGTGGTGGTTCTGACCCGGGTGGTGATTTCACTGTTGCTAATGTTAGACCCTCCTCTTTTGGGTCTCGGGGTGGATCTCGTGGCAGAGGCAGGGGTCGCCGGAGGCGTTAGTTTCTTCTGTGGAGTGTTTTTCTTTTTTTGTGGTTTGTCGTTTTATCGTTGAATGGGCAATGATGGGCTTGGGGCTCGCATCATTATACCTCGCTTGTGGCAACCATTGTTGTGGTCTTTTCGGGTTGGTTCGGGTTGGCTATTTTCTCCACCTTTTGGACGGTCCTGGCGGGTTTTGGTGGTGCTGGGAGCCTCATCCACTAACTGAGCCCGCTTTTGGTTTGGTTTTTTCTTTTCTTTTGTTCTTTTTCTTTTCGAAATATTGTAGTTTGTAATCGTTTCATTATCTTTAATATAAGTGTTTGGTTTTACAAAAAAAAAAAATGTAGAAAGTTATGTGGTGCAAGTTTTGCAGATTTAAAAATTTTTTTATTTTTCGGTAACAAAAATATAAATTTAATCAAAAAATTCGAGAAAAATTTGTATTTTTGAAAACTAAGATAGGAAAAATTTGACATACCTCAATCCGGACAACTTTTCGAATTGGCTTGTCAGCAGAAAACGAGCCAAAAAGGCTCAAATGAAACTTTCTCTCTCTAAAATCCTCCCCTTATCTCTCTCTAATGATGGCTTCCTCAAGAGAAAATAAACTGATGAAATAGTGAGAAGAGACATAAAATATCAAATTGAGTTCTCTCTATGAAATCCTCCCCCATCTCATTATTGTGATGGATGAGTTACTGTAGAATATAGAGCTCAATGCCATAATGCCGAATTCCAGCACCCCAGTGCTGCTCCCCTAGCACCATTGCGCTCGAAAGCTCAAGGTAGCAACGCTCCAACTCAAAAAATTCAAAAATTTCAATTAAATTTATTTTAAGAACTTTTTGTTATTACAAGTAGAACCACGATATTTAGATGAAGGCAGTGAGTGTAGTAATTGTTGGTAATAAATGTTAAGTAAAGTTTTAGAGTTCTTTAGATATCCTAGTTTTGTTACACTCAGGTTTATGTTCACTCACATAGAGATGGGGTATGTTTATTTTTTATAGTATTTCCACTTTTCGGAGAGGTATTTTAATAAATCCAACAAAAATCCTATGACACTCCATTGGACAACCTATATTGAATCTTTTCATCATAGAAGACCATTTATTCAACATTTAAGTGTCATATTGGGATCATGTCATCTTAAGCTTGTTGGATTTGTGTTACTGTGACACTTGATTTTATCAGAAGCATTAACATTTTAGAGGACATTTGATCTTTTAATTAGTCTTGAAGTTTCTATTCATACCTCAAGGGCTTTGATATGTCACAAAAAATCATCTTGATCATCCAAACTTCAATTTGAATTTCGACAAACTTATATTCAAACTGAACATATTAGCAAGACACACCCACAACTACACTAAAATTAGTCTAATCTGAGCCCAAATCAGGAGTCCAAAGCATATTTGCAAGGTTCAAAGCATAATTTGAATTACCAAACAAATTCCAAATGAGACATGCTGATAATCAAATTGAGCGGCTCGACGAGACAAATCCAAAGAGCCTAAGATCACCAAATTCGGATATCATTAAAATATTTAAATGATTAATAAACGATCCACAATCAAAGGGATCAATATCAGTTGTCCATTTAAACCACTCACATCTTGATATTAATCCTCCCAGTATTTATAAGTCGTGTCACTCTCAAAAAACTATAAATAACTTGTACTCTTCTCATGAGATGGGAGGGAAGAAAGGAGGAAGAGAATGAAAGAATTTGGGAGCTTCCTCATCGCCGACCACCGTTAGAGTTCTTCCCCGACCACCGTCAGATTTTCGCTTACTCGTTGACCACCGCTAGACTTTCACCCATTCGTCGACCACCACTGAAGTTCTTCATGATCGTCATCGAACTTCTGCCCATTTGACGATCACCATCAGACTTCCACCCGTTCATCAACCTCGGGTAAAGTTCTTCCCGACCACTGCTAAACTTCCGCCTGTTCATCGATCACTGCTGGACTTCCGCCCGTTCGTCAACCACTGACGGAGTTCCTTTTGACCACCTTCACTTGCCGACAACATTCCTTCCGACCACTATCACCCACCGACTACGATCCTTCCAACCACCATCACCAACTATGGTTCTTCTAACCTCAATCTCCCATCGACTACAGTCCTCTCGACCTTCATCGCAACTACAGTCCTCCCCACCTCCTTTGGCCATTATCTATAGTCCTTTCAACCACTATCGCTAACTACGGTCCTTCTGACCACCGTCACCTAAATATGGTCCTTCTGACAATCGTCGTCTGACTACGGTCTTTTCGACTTTCGTCACCCAACTATGGTTCTTCTAACCGTCGTATCCCGCCGACTACAGTCCTCACGACTTTGTTCGCCCGCCGACTACGATCCTTCTGACCACTATTACCTGACTACGGTTCTTCTGACCACCGCCATCCGACTACGATCCTTTCGCCCTACATTGCTCGTCGACTATGGTCACGCCGCCCAAACGACCAAATCAACACTGATTCTTCCAACTCTCATCATATAATGCACTATATATAATGTTTATTTCCTCTTAAGGAAGAGTCACATTTGTAATCAATTGCAAACACTAGTGGATTCATTCAAACTATGTCAGACCCCATGATTTTTCTCCTTTTAGGGGTTTCTATATAAAAATTATGGTGTTTCTTATAAACGCTATAGTCATACTTTCTTATATGTTTATTTGTTGGATCTTTGTATAAATCTAAGACGCTAAATTATATTACTCTCTATCGCTGCAAATATTCCAGAAGGCAACCAGCTTGATTTGAGATAATTTGAACTCATATTAGATCACATTTTATCATTTGGCTCGTCTTACCACAATGTTTAGTTAAACTATATATTTTGCTAAAATTGGAGCACGAATGACCTTGAAATTAAGATTTTATTTAAAATAATTTTTTAATAAAAAAATTCATAAATTAATTTAAAAAAAATAGCAAGAAAATCGTGACTTTATTTGCAATAGTTTTCCAACTATTTTTTAAGATAATTTTTTATTAAAAAAATTTATAAAAACACTATCCAAATGAAGCCCGAGTATAATTTAGGAACAAAGGCTAAAGAAGCCTTTTCAGAAGCCGAATTACTGTTGAGCTAATAAAATAATGACCCGTAGATAAATTAATTTAATATTTAATATCAAACTAAAGTTAAAATTAAATATACGAAATAATGAGTGATTAATAATAATACACGTGACAAGAATTTATGATTCGAAAAAATAATTTATTTTCTTAAACGAAATCCCTTCACAATATTTTAATATATTAGTAATAACTCTAAGATTTAATTTTTCGAATTTATGAGTGGCAGTCAATTAATATGAGGACGGCTGCGGCTGTTAAAATGCATTGGCTTATCGTTGGTGCATTTTATATGGCAATTACTAAGTAATTTAGATTTAAGAGTGATATTTAATTTAAAAACCAATTTATTATTGTTAATGAATCCCAAAATTAAAAAATTAAAATGATCATAATATTTTAAAGAAAACTGTTATGAATTTAAAATATTTGACTATTTTACATACATTATATACATCTAAAATTAAAATTAACAACTGATTTATTATAAAAAATCGACTTCATCCGACTCAAATTTGGAGGCATAGTTGGAGAAATTATTAACTTGGATTCAATAATTAATCGATTTGGTTAGAAAAATCACCAACTTAGCTAGAGAAGTTGTCGGATTGGCTCGAAGGAGCAATGATTTAATTGAAGAAGTCATCAACTTGATTGAATAAGTTGTTGATTTAGGCTTCATTTGGACGGCTTTTTTATTGCTTCTTAAAGCAATTTTTTAGTAAAAAATTAAAAATTTTAACTAAAAAGATGCATTAAAAAAGCAATAAGAAAGTCGTCCTGAATAAAATCTTAGGCTTCATTTGAATGGTTTTTTTACTGATTTTAAAAGCAATTTTAAGTACAAAAATTAAGGCTTCATTTGGGACGACTTTCCTACTGCTTATTTAAATAATTTTTTAGTACAAGAAGCAATAAAAAAGCCATCCCAAATGGAACTTTTATTTGTTCCGGTCACCTGACGTAGCTCTACGTTCGGACGCCAGTAAAATAGTGCCACGTGTTCTCACTATTTACCGTGCGATCCGACAACTTCGACCTGGAACGGAGACGGGATTGCTATGTTCGCGTGTTGCTAGGTATTGCTCGTTATTGGTCAATTTTGCTCGACAATAATGAGAAATACCATTTTGTGAAGACCAATACCGAGCAATATCGAGCAATACCGAGAAATACCGAGCAATATCGAGCAATACCGAGTTTTTCTGGGTATTGCTTGGTATTGCTCTGTATTAGTCTTCACAGAGTAATATTTTTCATTATTGTCAAGCAATACCGAGCAATACCTAGTAATACCGAGCAATACGTGAACATATCAATCTCGAGTCAAGTCGTCGGGCTACGCGGTATTGAGTAAGACCACGTGGCGACATATTATTGGCTTCTGAACGTAGAGCTACGTCAGGTCACCTGACCTAATAATTGTTCTCCCAAACGAAGCCTAATTAAATTTTGTACTAAAAAGTTTTTTTAAGAAGCATTAAAAAATTTATCCCAAACAAAACCCGAGCCAAAAGAAATATTCAACTTATATTGGTTCTTTTTGAATACAAAGAATTCAAAATACAATAATGCTCGAATTGGATCAACTTGACTTGAATTGAGCTATTGGGATATGTAGATAGCAACATATGTCGAACAACATTTGAAAATAATAGCTTTTCTCATTAATATTTTAAAGTTAAATTAAATGTGAAAATATAAATTTGTTGTACTTAAAAATTAATTTTTATATATGAAAATAAACATAAAATTTTTACCAACTAAGATAATCAATAGCCACCCCATTTGCTTAATTAATTTTGTATTTATAAACTCTATAAATTTAGCTCTCCAACCCTTCTCTCCATCTTCTTGTCCCGGCATCAAAAGCAACAGAGATATGCTTGGCTGCTTCTACGGGCAGAGACGCCCTTCTTCCATTCCTCCGCCACTCCCCAACATCTCCACCTCCTCCTCCGACTACCCCTCTGACGTCCTGCTCAGCAACTTCAACTCTCTCTACGATCCCATCTCCTTCCCCCACACCCCCACCCATTCCTCCTCCCAAACCGGCCTGAAACGAATCATCGACGATCCCGATGCGATTTCTTCAGCCATATCCACCCGCCGCCTCTTCCCCGCTTTTCCCGGCCGATCCAAATCCATCATAGACTCCGCCGCGGTCTCCGTCGGAGTCCTCGGATCCGCCGTAGCGGTTCCGACGTACTCGCCGGAACCCTACTGGGATTTCCGAAGATCCATGGAGGAGATGGTAGCGGCACTCGGCGTCGGGGCTCACATCGACCTCGCCATGCTCCGAGAGCTCCTTCTATGCTATCTCTCCCTCAATCGGAAGCACGCGTATAAGTATATCGTAACAGCCTTCGCTGATCTCCTCCTCGGTCTTTCCACCACCGCCGGCGATTGCTGAGCAGCGGCAGAAGAGTATGCGGACAAAATTTCTATTTTATTTATTTTGGGTGCAGTATGGTGTGCTAAACTACTGGTTTATACGTACATAGGAACTTTCAAATAAATTGTATTAAGTTTAAAGCGAAGTGTTGATCAGTGCCCTCAGTTTGATCAATATTGTTATTCACTGTGAGCAATCCAGCTATTGTATTTGTTGAATTTAAATTTGTTCATGAATGACGTAATAATCTTATTGATAAATATGATTATGTCTTACAAAAAAGATCAGAGAGAGAGAAGAAAAAAAATAAAAAAAAAGAATAATTTTATTAAACTTCTAATCTTATTAAAAATTTATGTAAGAAAAAATAAAATGAGGCTTGAGTTCATCAAAATATGCTTAACTCATTTTTGGACCATATTTTTTTTATAAGTTTAGATGAGTGTTTAATATTATGATAAACATGATTAAGGAATATAAAAAAGTTTATGTAGATAAGTTTGAAGTAATGTGAAATGGATTAGTGCGTCTGGTTTATTGACAATTGTTATAAGTCAGACAACTCTGACTATTTCAAAATGAGAATACACATCTATAGGTAGCGCGGAAGCTACTGCTTCAAGAATGAAAGAGACAAACCTATATAGACTACAATCAAAGTCATGAGCAATGGTGGCAAAGGCTCTCCCCTAGTAGCAATCAGGGCTGACTGGGAAGCATGAGCGAGATGTTCTAAATGATGATGAGTATTACATAAGAATGAGTTCGAAGTTGTGGAGTTTTAAATAAAAAGAGTTCCTATTGATGGGCTCCAAGTGATATAAGTAATATGTTCAAAATTCAAATTAATAAGATGACTTGATAAGCCTAATCCAAATAAACTTTGATGCACAATTTACTAGAATGATAAAATATAGAAGTATACAAACTATTTTCTCTTAAATTGTGATTTAAGATATCTCTATTCATTGAAAAGATTTTTTTTTGGTTATTATACCTTATATTTTATTAGGAATGTTTTAAGTTATGATCAATGATTTGATTGAATGATATTATTATATTGTACATTAAAATGGACACTGAAATTCACAAAGAAAATAGTGAATTTATTATTAAGGCTATAACGATTTCTTTGCTCTCGCTCTCGGCCCTTTTGCTCTGCTAGTGCTTTTGCCCTAACTGTTCTTCCGGCGCCTGGACTCTCTCCGGACAGCTTTCAGCTGCATGTTTCAGGGGGGTTATCTTTCCTTTCTTGTTTACATCTTCCGTTCAGTTTTTTCGGGTTGTTGTTCTCATCTTTCCTCCTCCGGCCTTTTCCGGTCAGAATGGCGATCCGACGAGTTGATGATCCGAGTTTCCTGAATGGTTCCTATAAATCTTATTCGTTCACTGAAGCTCTTTTTAGGTCCTCGTCGGAGTGTTTCCCCGAGCTTCGTCATGGCTCCTTTCGTAGTTTACCTTCGTTATGGATTTATGAGGAGGAGATTAACTCTCTGTCTTTGCCTTTTCAATTTGCATTGGTCGATTTTTTCCCCACTCATCGTCCTTCTCTCGATGCGATTCAATTTTTTTTTTCTCTTTGAAACTTATTTCTGAGTTCTCTGTTATGGTGCTTGATCATAGGCATGTGCTGGTTAAACTAACTAACAACCTAGACTATAGCCGTGTGTTTTTCCATCGTTCTTATCTTGTGAATAATTGCTTCATTAAGCTAACTAAGTGCGTGGTCTCCGGTTCTTGACATTGGCTGTGAATCATCGGTTATTCCGATTTGGGTTTCCTTCCCAAATCTGAGACCTCATCTTTACTCTCCCTGGATCCTTCATGCATTAGATTCTATGTTTGGTAGACCCTTGAAGGTAGATTCTGCAACTTTGGTTGGTTCTCGACCATCCCTAGCACGTGTGTTGGTGGAGCTGGACATAACTAAAACTTTTCCGTCCCAAATTTGGCTCGGGCCTGAGTTATCCTGGTATATTCAAAAGGTGCATTTTGAGAGTTTTCCTGATTTCTGTGTGTCATTGTGAGTCGTCTCCGCTATCTAATTCTATTATTCCTCTGGCTGGAAATGTTACGAATTCTACTTTAGGTGTTCCGTCTTCAGCTGCTCCTGGGGTTTTGGTGGGGGATGAACCGTCCCCTATGGTTAATCTGGCGTTAGATGAAGTTGTTTGTGATGTGGGTTCTGGGGAGCTGTTTGAACCGCTTGCTGTTTCGGTTGGTTGTGGTGTTTTGAGTGAATGTAAGGAAGTTGGCATTTTAGTCAGGGGGGCAAGGGTTCCATTGCTAAGGTTGTTCTGTACCCTCCATCCAATGTTAGTGCTAGCGAGGAGGTTGTTGTCATTTCTAATTTGGGTTTGCCTGCATTTGCGCCTGTTAATACGTTGGATGAGTTGGCTTTGGTGAACGCTACTGTTCCTGCGGTTTCAAGTCCAGTTTGTCCTGTTGCCCCTGATGTGGTGGGTGCTAAATCCCCGTGTGTTCTTCATGGTATTCATGTACCTCAAGTGGTTGTTGAAGGCTTGGAAGGGTCAGCTCCTGCAGCTGTTAATTCTTGCGATCCCCATACCTTATCTTCCCCTAATAGTAATGCTGGTTTAGTTCATAATGAATTTGTTGATGTGCCGGTTAACTTAATTAGCCCTCAAGCCTTGGTTTATCATGTGGGGGAAAATTCGGGTATGGATGTGAGAAAGCAGCTTGATTGGCTTCATGTTTCGTCTGATTCCAAGTATGATTCATCTTCTGAGTCAAGTGGTGCTAATGATCCTGGAAATTCTTTCTCTTTGTTGCGTGATACATCGGTTGTGTCTGTTGCTTTTCGTGGTAAGGCTCGTGGTAGGGGCAGACGTGGTCGTTAATGGCTATGGTGTTCATGCTGCTTGCCTTTTGGTTGCCTTTCCTTTGGTTTTGTGTTGTGGCAGGACTGGATGTTTATTTGTTGCAGGTGGTTGCTTATATCTGTTGTTGCCTGAGGTTGTTGTATAATTTTGGAGCTCTCCGTTTGATTCTCGTTTGGCCGGGTTATGATGTGGCTGTGGCTCGCTTCTCCTTGGGCTGGCTCGTGGCAACCTTTGATGATGGCTTGGATTGGTTGCTTCGCGTGTTTCTTCATCAAATTGGATGGTCCAAGCTTGGTTTAAGGGATGCTGGGAGTCTCAGCCTTTAACTGAGCCCTCATACTTTGTATTTGATATCGTTTTCTTGTCGTTTTGCTTTTGATTTCGTATCCTGTACTGTTTTCCTTTTTTTATCTTTAATAAAATTTCGTTTAAAAATATATACATATATATATTTTCCTTTATATGGGTATGCGTTCTGCTCTGCACAAATGGAGATTTTCTGTCTATATCAATAATAAAAAATATCTTACTATCCTAGCAAAACTTACTGATATGGTGAAGAGATATGTAGCAGTAAAATATTGTAGTAAATAAAAGTACCAAGTAGAAGTTATCAAATATTATATCGTGAAAGGTTTTGTTTTTCCTCCAAAATCTTAATATATAGAAGAAGGTTTCTTATTAAATGTAGTTTGTCTGTTTGTGTTAACCCATTAAAAGTGAAAAAAGAAATCTATTAATTAGTAGAATCATTGTAAGGGTGGTCCATTTTTGAGCAAATGGATGACTTAATTAGTATAATAAGTCTGTTAAGCAATTAGAAAGGCCAAGCATTGAGGGCCCATTGATTAATTCTCATCCCTCAATTATAAATGAAAAAAAATATATATAAAAAATGTATTTTGACACCATCAGCATCATTACAAATGAGGATGGGATTTCTCCATAGCTCTTTTCATAATAAGGAAAATCTATTAAATGAGCTTTAAAATGTGCCTTAAATATATATATATATATATATTTCATGCATGATAGCGCACAAAAAGCTAGTGTTTAAGCTAGTGTTATTTGCCAGCAACATTGGGGCCAGCAACATTGAGGCAATGGGTCTCACAAACTTTTATTACGTCCTCTGACCGGACGTAGCTCTACGTTCGGTCAGAGGATTGTTACTCGGTATTTGGTCGGTATTGCTAGGCATTGTTTGGTAATAACGAGGAATACCGCTCTGTGAAGATAAATAACGAGTAATACCGAGCAATACCGATCAATAACAAGTAATCCCAAAAAATACTCTAGAAAAACTCGGTATTTTTTTGGGATTACTCGCTATTGCTCGGTATTGCTCAGTATACTCGGTATTTTATCTTCACATAATAGTATTTCTCATTATTGTTGATATTGCTCGGTATTTCTCGTTTTGTGCCTGCGATCTTAGTGCCGGTCAAACGTATATTGGATGTCGAGAATTTAATCCATGATACGTCACCAAAAATAGTCTTGATCAAGCACGAATCTCGAGGCAAAATCAAGTTGAAAACATCAAAAATTAGATCGGAGACCATCTTAATTCTGATTTTAGCAAACTTACAGTCAAACTGAGCGTCTCGGAAACACAAACCCAACGACACCAAAATCGACTCAATCCGAGCCCAAATGAGTCCAAATCAAAGCCTCGACGCATTTTTTGAAGGATTGAACCGCAATTTGTGTTACCAAACGATCTTCAATCATGACATGCTTATAGTCGAATCGAGCGGCTCGACGAGACGAATCCAACGAGCCCAAGATCATCAAATTCTGATATCATTAAGACAGTCAAATATCCATTGAACGGTGCATGATCGTAGGAATCAAGATCGGCCGTCCATTTGAACCACTCCAAATTTACCCATGATCTTCCATTTATTTACAAGCCATGCCACTCAAGAATTCTATAAATAGAACTCCATTTCCTCATGAAAAGGAGGAGGAAGCCAAGAGAGAAGAAGGAAGAGAAGGAAGAAAGCTCCAGCCGCCTAGCTTCTCCTCAACCACCGTCGGAGTGCTGCCGCACCACCGCCGTAGTCTTGCCGCACCACCGCCGGACCACCAATGGACGCTGGAGTGCTGCCGCACCACCGTTGTAGTCTTGCAGCACCACCGCCGGACCACCAAGGGACGCTGGAGTGCTGCCACGCCACCGCCGTAATTCTATCGCACCACCGCCAGACCACCAAGGGACGTCGGAGTGCTGCCGCACCACCGCCTTAATTTTGCCACACCACCGACAGACCACCAAGGGATGCTAAAGTGCCATCCGAAGTTGAAGTACCCCCTGACACTGAAGTGCCACTACCGGTCTTCCGCTTGACACCGGAGTTCTATCGGATCATCACCTGACATTGGAGTGACATTGGACTCTTGATAACTCTTAGTTGATACTTGTAATCTGGTCGCCTTCAAGGATGAGTCAGACCATTGTACTTTTCTCAAATTCTAGTGGAATCATTTTCAACT
>NW_021319018.1:33728-49252 GCF_001605985.2 Dendrobium catenatum | reverse complement strand
AATCGAAACCACAACTTTGACTTTAGTATAAATTTTTCTAAAAGCATACGAAAAAAATTAATGAACAAATATATTTGAAAAAGCAAAGAATAGAAAACTATCTAAACGAAGCCTTAAGTTAGCCATACATTCATTTTCTAAAATATAGCTTTGTACTAATGTCTAGGATTTTAGAAGAAAATAAGGTTTGATTAGTAACGACTACATTCATTTCTTAAAAGTTGATCGTGAACTTGTTATCTTAAAAATAATTTTGCTCTATTATGACTGGCATAAAATTAACTTTTTACCATGATATTTCTTATGAATAATTATGAAAAAACTCCAAAAAAAAATAATAGTCAAATAAATATTGCGGGTAGGTTGTCTGTAAAAACTAAGTTATTTTGAAGCTTCCAAACAAACACCTTAACTATTGATATTCAATAAGCTACTATTTATAATATAATAATATGTCATAGACTTATTCAATATGGGAAAGCAATGATCCAACAATTCCACAATTACAGTCTTCAATAATTTCTATATTAATATATATTTTCGTAATTAAAAAATATGAATATATATTGATTTTTAAAACATATAAGTAGCTAAGAAGTTTTCCAAACCAAAGAGAAAAAGCCGATTTATTGTTATGAATCGCGGCCGGGACCCCAGTCACTTAGCGTGCTCTGGGACGCCAAGCAGGACTGAGCTTACAGAATTGCGAAGACCACTATTCATGTCTGTTCTAGTCTTAGCTTTTTTTTTTAGCAATTGTCGCTTAAGCTGTACAGCTATCGCATTCTTTCAGCAGAGCAGATGGTTTTAGATAGGGCTGCAAGCGAACCAAACGTTCGACGAACTACTCGCTTGTTCGGGTTCGATTAAAGCTCGTTCAGTGATCAGTTTAATTAACTAACAAAACAGCTTGACAGTATTTTAATACTCGCGATTCTTTAATAAACAAGCGAACACTAATGTGTTCAGCTCGTTTTATGTCGCGAACCCCCAACATCAGTTGATGCTTCATGAACTAAGGCTCGATAAAAACTCAGAGTTAAGGGTTCGATTAAATATAAAAACTGTAATTATACCTAATTAATATAATTATTTTTTATTAATTAAATTTTAGAGTAATAAAATATTTAACATATGTTTAATAAATTAAATTTTACATCTTTTATAAAAATTATATTAAAATGTTTAAGTGGATTAGGAAGTGTGAACCGAGTGACAGTAATAGAAAAATGACGAAAAAAAAGGCGGGCTGTGGTGATAGAATAAACCCCTAATCGTGCCCAAAGGCCAAAATGCCGATAATTTCTCCCCACGATGCCGACAATGCTTGAAAGCGGAAAGAGAGAGCGAGTGAGCGACTGACGACGTAGCCATTGCCGATGAATCCCGATCATCAGCGTCGACTGGGAATCCCGAAGCTCAAGCACAGACTGGACTTCCGATCTCTCTGAGAGAGTGAGACTTGCTAACCTCCCGATGTCGCTCAGCTCGACTGGATTCGGTAGTTTGAATATCCTATTTCTTCATCTTCTTTCTGGATCTCGATAGCTCAGCTGAATGCTGAAGGCCTAC
The DNA here is from genome assembly GCF_001605985.2 of Dendrobium catenatum. NCBI lineage: Eukaryota > Viridiplantae > Streptophyta > Magnoliopsida > Asparagales > Orchidaceae > Dendrobium > Dendrobium catenatum. Next base: position 47,680 of record NW_021319018.1, on the reverse strand, counting down.
ATGTGTACACCATATCGGATTAGCTCAAGCTTCCGGACCGTCGATTAATCGGATTTCCGACTGGACTTTCCGATCGCCTCTGAGAGATTGTGAGCGACTGCAGCCTCCCGATCGCTGCAAGCTGACGACTGATTCGTAAGGTTTGTATCCTTTTTCTCATTTTCTGGACTCGAATAGCTGAAGCTGAAGCTATTCCACCATTCGATGCGCAAGGGCTCGGACGACGTTTAACTCGGCATTTCCGACACCAACGACCAAGCATCAAGCAGAAGTGGGATTTTTGGACTCCGGACGGTAAGTTGTTGTTACAGATTTTACAGTTTTGGCATTATAGAATATTTTTGCATGTAAGATTATTGTGAATTTGGTTTCTGTTAGCTGTTTTGATGTGTTCATGTGAAGGTTTAGGTTTGTTAGCGATTTTTGGTTTGAACTCGGGAGCTATTTTGATGTGTTCATGTGTTCTTTTTATTGCATCTTTTTTTTGGTTGTGTTTGCTGTACAGATTTTTGTTGAATATTGTGTTAGCTGGATAGGATTTATGTTTAATCCCTATACTTGAATATTCTCTTTAAGGTGATGTCTCCAAAAATTCCACGCGCACCTCAGCCACAATATAAATCCATACACGCTCTCAGGCTACATTTGCAGTGCAATGATGTTTCAAATTAGTGCGGGTTCATCGTTCAAGTTCCAACAGTTTGTTAACAGTTGATGACCAACAAGCAATCTTTTCTCTACGGAAAGCAAGAAAAAAAACCTCATCAGGTGTGCAGAATTTACAATCGTTAAACTTGGTGATGTCAGAGAAAAATTCATGTTAACCTTGTAAGTTAATTAGTAACAAAGCAAAGATGTTGGAAACTTACGGCAGTACCACGTCACTTACTTTTTGTAGGTAAAGAGTTTAGAGTCTAAAGGACAACTTAACATTTCTTTGCAACCACTTTGGCAAATAATACGTTTTGAACTTGGAAAAAGTGTGTTAATATCAGAATTGGAAGTATGACCATGCTGGATGCGGGAGCTGATTTTCTCATATGTTATGGTGCATTGAGTTACCATTATATTTTGTGAGTTATGCATGTTCAACATTGTTGGACAAGCTGCAAGCCCTCATTTATGAGAAGATGTTTCCGGACCACATTGAGAGGTTGATTGTTGTATTCAAGTTATGAAATTTGGGAAAAAAAAGATTGAGAAACTTATTTGGATTCAGTGAGTAGAGTTAGCATAACTAACTACTTATGGAAGTCCGGTCAAGATATCCACTATATGGTATTAACTTGCCTTTTTGTTGATGGGATTGCAAACTTCAAAAAAGAGTGCTTAAACTTTGTTGATGTGACCTCCACCTCACAAGGAAACCAACATCAGATGTATTGGTTCAATGTCTAAGGATTGGGGATTGAGAAATAAAGTTGAACCATGGAGAGAAAATGCAACGGGGTAAGCTTCTTTCGAAAATGTATTCATAGTAATTAATCTATTTCATTTTTAAATATCACAACTGCTTTATTTTAGAAATCTTCATTTTCTTATGAACAAGATATTTCATATTTGTCTATGTTTGTTAGATTGTTGTGTTTAGAATGTTCTATGAACAAATTTAATGTTTGCTTTGTTCAATAGGATTGTTTGCTAGATTATGATTCACGAACATAGGTCGTTTTAAAGCTCGATAAGCCACTAACAACACGAACATGAACCAAACATGAACACCCTTTAATAAACGAACAAACATGAACACAAATAATAAAGCTCGGAAATCAAACACGAACCAAACATGGAACAAGCTAATGTTTTAAACCAAAACAACAAACATGAAACCTCACATACTCGGCTCGGCTCGGTTCGTTTGCAGCCCTAGTTTAGACTTTTAGTCCCCCCCACAAAAAGAGATGGTTTTATTTTTAATAAGCAGCGAATTCATAATGAATTTGAAAAAACATATGAGAGATTTTTTTTATTTTTATTCATTATGTTGCGTCACTGGATGCCGTTTGAAAGCGAATTAGTACACGCCATGTCTTTTTTTTTTGTATGTATTAATGCTGTGTAGGGGGTGTCAAAGTTGACAATGGATGTGAACCCGAGTCCGAAAAATATTGGGTTCGAGTCAAACCCGTTTGTTAAAAATTGGTCGGGTCCGGATTTTTGAATTTTTCACCCAGTTTTAACAAAGGTCGGGTTCGGAGTGACCCAAAAACCCAGTGACCCCTGCTAACTCTCGACCTAGTGGCTAGATAGTATCGCGCCTTGTCCTTGCCCAGGCCTCCTGGCTACTTTCGCCTAGCCTAGGCCCTAGTTGCCCTATGCAAAGTGAATGCCAATCACGTGTTGGGTCGGGTTCATATGCGGGTTGGGTTCAGTGTTGAAAAATTTTGGCCTTGTTTAGGTTAAACAGGTTTTGTGATTTGGGGTAACTCGTTTATGCGCATGGTTAATCGGGGAACCCGAATCCAATCCATTGACCAAATTGACACCCTCAGCGCGTACACGTGGCGCATCCGATATTGTCTCCAGATGCGTCGGTGACCGCAGAAGAATTTAATTCCCCATTTTTTAAATAAGTGCCTGATATTTTTTAAATATATATGTTTTATTCAGGAAATAATCAAATAATCAGTTATATTTAAATCCGTATTAATATATTTTTTAATTCACTTATAAGTTAACATTGTACATCTTATCAGGGAATATAAAAAATCATCACTTTTTGACCTTATATATTATTAATATAGATTATTCAGAAGCAATCAAATATTTCAAGTTAGACATATTTAAATCATTATAGCATAATATTTATTCATCCTAAAATTAATTTTTTTATATTTTCAAGAAAATATTAATTAACAGATTTACCACCTCAAATAATATATATATATATGCTCATGAAAAGTCAAATCTCGTAAGATTTTTCTAAACCACTTTATTTCGTTATATATAATCTCATAGATAGCTTTCAGTTTATTAATATATTTTTTTTTCGACTTTACGCAATTATGTAATGACATTTATTTTAATTACAGTTGACTCATCCCAGTAATTGACATTTGTCTTTAGTATGAATATTTAATTTTACAAAAGGCTAAATTTCAAAATAATCCTCCGACTATTCGTGTATATATAACCATTTTAATTTAGAGTATTACAGTTGCTATAATTTAGTCCATCGTTATACAAAATTGAACCAAAATAGTCCACTTTAGGATTTAATTGGATCAATTTGTCAATCAAGGGTTAGATTGAGATTAATTTATATTCACAATTATTAATAAGAATTTTTTTTTTTAATCAATTTGTATAGCCGATAGGACTAAATTCAACAGTTGGATATTCTAATATTTAAATTGTTCATATATGATTAGTCTGGGCTATTTGAAAATTTAGTGTTTTACAAATCAACCACAACTAATTGCATTATTTATACTGATTTTTTAAAAAAAAAAAAAAAAAAAAAAAAAAAAAAAAATACATCTTGGCTCCTCATACTTAACCTAGTAATTGAATATGTCTTCATAGTACATAAAATCACAATCGAGGGATTAAAAATTTGTTTCAATTAGATTAAATATTACATGATTGCGAGCAGAATAATATAAATGAGCCATTCGATAGACAAATTTCGACATGAAACAAACAAATTTGAATGAATTCTAAGTCAAAATTTGATCACGACTGCATCAATTTTGTTTTTTGCAATGTCTTAATGAACGTATTATATTCTTATCTCATAGCGAGAAAATCATCTTTTGTAGTAGATGGATAGGGGGCCTAGGCCATAGTTATGTATTATTATTTTTAATATGATTGAGGGGGAAATCTCAAAAAAAAAAAAAAACTCTCTAAGACTATTAAAAAGTCATATATATATATATATATATGAATTATTTATTTCATTATTTTTACTTATTCAACCAGAGCTTCGAATTTTATGAATTCATCAATATAATCAATTTCTAGCAAAAGTAACTAGCAATCGCACATCAAAATATTTCACTGTATTCATTCTCTCAAAATCATATAGAGAATAACCAGAAGATCAGTACAATCATTTATATAATGATTCCTACTTTTTCATGATTGATCATATTTAATCATTTGAGTATGAGCACCGGATATTGAATGCTTTTCAGTTTATCGATTGAATTGATCATGCATATTGATTCTTGAGTATTGCATTGATAGCTTTAGTGAGTTTTGGTTTACTATTGGATTTTTTATATCATTATGTGGATTTTAATGATTTCAGGTCAAAAAATAGGTCAGGATTAGATGGAGTGAGAAACAGAGATCTTCATGTTTTTCTTTAGAATTTATTCTGCATTTTCTTTTATTCTTTTATAGTCAGGAGTTTGTAATAGAGTAATGATTGTACAGATCTCTTAGCTATTATGTAAATGATTTTGAGAGTGTTGCGTCCTGGAGTCTTCGCGGCGGTAGAGAAATATAAAACTTAACGCAATCAGATAGGAGAGAGAGAGAGTCTAGCATTTATGAGACACCAAGATTTTTACATGAAAAACTCCTGAAAAGGCGGAAAACCACGGGGCCTAGCCTAGTTTGAATGAATCCACTATTATTTGCAGTCGATTATAAATGAGACCCTTCCTTAGGGGTAAGGCCTTGGCTTGATGTACATTATATGAAGTACATGGTGGGAATACAAATAGTCACTGTTGACATGCTCATTTGGTCGGAAGGACCGTAGTCGATGGGCGATGTAAGTTGGAAGGACCGTAGCCGGCGGGCGACGGAGGTCGGTAGGACCGTTGTCTGACGACGAAGGTCAGAAGGAAGGCATCAGGTAGAAATCTGGCAATGAGAAGAGGTCCAGCGTCGGGTAGAAGTCCAACATCAGTCGATAGCCGGGGAGAACTCCAGCGTTATATGGTATTTTAGGCAAAAATCCAGAGTCACGTGGAGGTCAGACAGAATTCTAGCGTCACTTGGAGATCGAGAGGAGTTTCGACGTCACTTGAAAGTTGGGCGGAACTCTGACGTCACTTGAAAGTCGGGAGAAACTCCATCGTCACTTGAAAGTCGGGCGAAACTCCGGCGTCACTTGAAAGTCGGGCAGAACTCCGGCGATGGTTGAGGAGTTTCTTCCCTCCTCTTCTTCTATTCTCTTTTTCTTCTTATTCTTCCTTGCCTCAGTCCTCTCTTAAGAGAAATGAGTGGCTATTTATAGTTTTTTGAGGATGGCATGACCCGAAAATAGGAGGATCAAGGGTAAATGTGAAGTGGTTCGGATGGACGGCCGATATTGAATCCCTTGATCATAGACTGTTTTTCAGACATTTGAAGGTCTTAATGATATCAAAATTTGGCAATCTTGGGCTCGTTGGATTTGTCTCATCAATACGCTCGATTCGACTCTAAGCATGTCATGTTTGGAAACCGTTTGGTAATCCAAATTGTGGTTTGAATCTTCCAACTGCACTTTGGGTTTTTGATTCAGGCACATTTGGGCTCAGATCGAGTTGAATTTGATGTCGTTGGGTTCGTATTTCCGAGACGCTCAGTTCGACTAAAAGTTTGCTGGAATCGGAGTTCAAATGATCATAGATTTAATTTTTGAAGCTTCCGGTCTAATTTTGCCCCAAGATTCATGCCTGATCAAGATATTTTTTTTGATGACATATCAGAGAGAATGAATACAGTGAAATATTTTGATGTATGCGATTGTTAGTTGATTTTACTGAATATTAATTATATTGACGAATTCATAAAAGCTCTGATTGAATAATTAAAAAGATTAAAATAGATAATTCCTCCAAATTAGATCTTGGGGGCGTGACAGAAAGTCCAACAACAACTAGTGTTCGGAAAGAGATCCAGAGGCTACTTACGAATAGGCAGAAGTCCAACGACGACCGAAAGTCGGGAGGTGATCAGACGGTGGCCAACGAACTCATATTAATATGATAACATAATAAGTTTAATATCTTTCTCTTTATGGTGTGTGTGTCGTAAAATGTGGATGCATGTGTGTCCAGTATATGTATATATTTTTATAACATAATACCGTTGTATCATAAAGTATCGACAATATTAACTCAGATTTATAGCACCAAAAAGGGGAAAAATAACAACCAGCACAGTTTTTTGCTCTCGCTGGCACGCTTTAGTTTATTTATTTCGAGAGGCTTCTGCAACTCCAGTTATTATTAGCATTAAGATTGAAAGGAATTTTGAAAATTTAAAATCATATCTCACTGAACAATCATTTAATTTCATAATTGCAAAGCTGTAGCACATTAACTTTGTTCATAAATAAGGATATGGGAAGAGATTCAGCATAAATCGTTCCCTTATGGACGTAATGAACGAGAAGATCACCGACACTCAGCACCACTAAAACATTTGCATGAAAATAAAAAAGCTATTAATGATTTGCACAAAAAAAATTTAGCCAAACCAAAGTGCCTTCGCAGAACAAAGCACCGCAGCCATCCCAAATGATGTACATTCTACATGGAGAATAAATTAATATAAGATTTTTTTTTAGATGATTTTTTTACTATTTTTTTAATAAAAATTTAAATTTTATATTAAAAAACTGATTTAAAAAACAGTGATAAAATAGTTCGAAATGAAACCTATGACCATCCGCAATTGAAGGTCATATATGCGATTGCCGTCCGCCAAACGATCCAACCGAATACATTTTCACCCGCTATTCTCGGGGAGTGAACAGTACAACTCCAATATTGACGTTGCGCTGTTCACACATGCTATTTTTTCTGTGTGTTCGAGATTACCGCATTTTGGAGAAAGACGATTACCTTTGGCAACGAGAAGAAGAAGCGGGCAAAATAGAGTTCGATTGGAGAAGAATTACCGCATTTTGGAGTTATATTATATTTTGGAGTGGAAATTGGGTTTTTCGGTTGGAGATGCCCTTAAGTCTAAGGCCTCGTTTGATTAAGCTTTTTTTCTCCGTTTCCGTTTGAATACGCCAAAATCAATTAGTATTTACTGTTTGGAATCAAAGCTTAAAAATAATTCTTTTTTAATAAACATCGTTTTTTCGGCGGTTACAAAATTCTTTTCGTATCTGCTTCTTCGGTCACAAAACGGAATTTCGGAAGCGAATTATGTCTTTTATAATAAAATCTCAAAAGCAGAACTCCTAAACAAACAATTTAAATTAACTTTCAAGTATTAATAAGCACTTTTAAAAATATTATTCAAACATATCTCAATCTCCTTTTTTAAAACTCCTTTTTATGTAAGCATAAACCGAATCAAACGACGCCTAAGGCCTCGTTTCTTTCGACTTTATTACGCCGTTTCCGATTCGAACCGCAAAAACATTTAGGTATCTACCGTTTGTTTACACGCCTTTTCTATAATACATTTTCCTATTAATCTGTAATTCCACCGGTCTGAAAAGGGGAAAAATTCCGCTTACTCCGTCTAGACGAGCTTATGTAGAAAGAGCGGAGGAATCAAACGAGGCCTAAATTGGTTATAAAATCTTCTGCATTCTGCCTAAGAAGCGTAACACGTGATTTGTGCAACTAGTAGAAGAAAGTTAGTATTAATTGTTGTTAATTAATTATCCTATCAATGATAAGCTTTATTTCTTTTAAATATAGATTTACAAACCTTAAAATTTTAACATATTGACTCTCAATTTGTATTTGAAGAATTCTATTTATGTGTGTAAATGAATCTAACCGAGCTCGAGCAACCTTCGTTGAGCTTGAGCTTGATTAATTAATTGAGTTCGAGTTTGAACTTGAACTCGGGCTTTATTTTACGAGTTCGAGCCTGCTCATTTTTTTTATGAAAGAGAGCAAATTACTATTGATATGTCATCAAAAAATTATCTTGATCGGGCACGAATCTTGAGGCAAAATTAAGTTGGAAATTTTCGAAATTAAAATTGAGACCATCCGAACTATGATTTCAGCAAACTTACAGTCAAACTGAACATCTCAGAAATACGAACCCAACGACACAAAATTCGACTCAATATGAGCCCAAATGGGTCCAAATCAAGGGTCCGAAGTGCTATTGGAGGGTTCGAACCATAATTTGGATTACCAAACGGTTTCCAAACATGACGTGCTTATAGTACTCAAATCGAGGGGCTCGACGAGACAAATCCAACGAGCCCAAGATCACTTAATTCCAACATTACAAAGACATTCAAATGTCCATCAAACGGTCCACGATCAAGGGGTACAACATCGACCGTCCATCCAACCACTCCCCATTTGCCCTTGATCCTTCTCCTATTTACGAACCATGCCACTCCAGAAATCTATAAATAGACTATTCCTTTCTCTTGAAAAGGGTGCTCCAAGTAAGAGAGCAAGAGAGAGATCAGAGATCGCTCTTGCCTCCTCGCTCCTCCTCGACCATCGACTGAGTTCCGCCGGACCACCGCCTGACGTTGTTGCTCTGCCGAACCACCACTTGAAGCCCTCACCTCCGTCGGACCACCACTTGAGGCCTTGAGCTCCGATGGACCACAACTCGAGGCCCTGAGTTCAGCTGGACCACCACCTGAGGCTCGGACTTCTCCCGGACCATCATCTAAGGCCCGGACTTTCGCCTGACCACCATCTGAGGCCCGGACTTCCGCCGGATCACCACCTGAGGCCTGGACTTCTGTCGGACCACCACCTGAGGCCTAGACTTCTGCCAGACCACCACCTGAGGCCCGAACTTCCGCCGTACCACCACTTGAGGCCCTGGTTTCTGTTGGACTACCATCTGAGGCACGGACTTCTCCCAGACCACCACGTGCTGCTCGGACTTCTGCCGGACCACCACTTGAGGCCTAGACTTATGCCCGACCACCACCTAAGGCCCGAACTTCTGTCGTACCACCGCCTCATGCCTGGAGTTCTACTGAAGTACCGCCATACTATTACGATCTTTTTGACCCCGATTTCCTAACAACTACGCTCTTTCGGACCTCTATCTCCTGTCGATTACGGTCCTTCCAACATCCATCACCTACTATAATCCTTCCGACTTCCATCACCAGACAATGGTCTTTCTGATTCCGGTCTCCTGCCAACTACGGTCTTTCGGACCCCTATCTCCTGCCGACTACGATCCTTCCAACCTCCATTACCTACTATGGTCCTTCCGACCTCCATCACCAGACAACGCTCTTTCCGACCTCTATCCTATCGACTATGGTCATGCCGGCCAAACAAACATGTCTATATTGTAACTCACACCATGTAATGTGCTCTATATGATGTACATTTGTACCATCAAGCCAATGCCTTCTCCCAAGGAAGGGCCTCATTTGTAATCGACTGTAAATACTAGTGGATTCATTCAAACTGGCCATGCCCCGTGGTTTTTTCTCCTTTTCAAGGGTTTCCACGTAAAAACTCTGATGTCTCTTATGAAGGCTACACTCTCTCTCTTATCTAATTGTGTGCTGGATTTTCATACAATGTTAAGACATTAAACTATATATTTCTCTACCGCCGCGAATACTCCAGGACGCTACAACTATGATTCAAGTAATTATTATAATAAAATGATTAAAGAATAAGAAATTACAAGAAAAATTATAAAAAATTGCTTAAAAGCCTAAATGCTAAGATATTTTAAGTTTAGAGCATTGGCGACGTGGTACAATGTGTATTGATAACGTAATCATCTTTCATTAGAGTCCGGACTAGAGCTGTGTCCCGACTTTGCACGTAATATTTTCTCCTACTATCTTGAGCTAAATTTACAGCTCATATATCTTCATCCAAAATTTTCTCCTACATAAATAGCAACGCTTTGACACCTTGCTTCTTTTAGGCAATTAAAGGCTAATTGAAGCACCTAACGTTTCAGCTTCTAGTCATACATCATCAGCAGGAACAGTTAAGATATCCAAAATAAATATGGACTGCTTATTCAGCAATTCTACATTTATTTCACAAGGGCTACTGACTTTGTTAATGAATGTAAAACAGAGATAACTAATACAGCCATTACATTGTTACATATGCCTCTGAAGAATTAGCTTTTTTGAGCCCCAAGTTGACATAAAATTAAAGATCACATTATACATCATCTGCAGAAAACTTAATTTCCAGCACAAACTTATTGCAGCAAAGGATTCCATAAAATAGGGAATGTATTTTTCTTGGTTCTTATAGCAAATTTGTTGTACTCGATGCCGGTGGATGGCCTCGTTAGGTTTCGTCAAGAGATTAGTTACGCCACCATGCACTCCCTTTGGAGTGGCCGCCATGCACTCTCTTTGGAGTGGCAGCGAGCACATACCCCATGCATGCTCTTGGCAATTTGTTGAGCCTCATAATTATATTGGAGTTAATGTTACACTGTCTCGCTCCATACTGGAGTAAATCGGTTTATTAAGCTTTTTCTTTATCTTAGATTTTGTTTGGGACGATTTTTTTACTATTTTTTAAATCAACTTTTTAATATCAAAATTTTAATTTTTTTGCTATAAAACTGCTTTAAGAAGCATTAAGAAAGTCATCACAAATGAAACTATTGTCTTCAATTGGAACATCTTTCTTACTACTTTGTTTTTTAAATCTCAACAACAACATTTATTTGACTACTATTTTCATTAATTTTTAAAAAAATAATGCTAAAAAAGTTGCTTTCTATAACAATTTTTAAAATAGTTATTTTCTCCACAATAATTTTATAATTATCTTTATAAAAAAAATATAACTACTACAAAATCTTTAATGTCATAGTATCATGATTTTATTCATTTGAAGCTAGGAAGAGAGGGAAATATAGCATTTTACTTGCATAAGTCACACCTACATCACCTGATGCGATTTATTTTCAGGAGCTGTAGCTCAAGCAAAAGTGAACCGCTGCTTAGCCAATGGAAGCTAAAAATTGATTGTGCATTCCCAAAATTGACAAGCAAAATAACATCAGCTCATGCACAATGGTCGCTGTTGCGAAAACAAATTTACATTTCTAAGCTTCACAGAGTACTAACATCAGCTCATACTGCACTGTTTTGCTGAAATAGAGTAATATCAGCTGGCATTGTAAGCAAACAATTAATGCATTGATGGCGATGATGATGATGAAAAAGCAAAACAGTGATACTTAATCGAGATGAAGGTTTAGTTTGAGATGGCTTTCTTTTCATAAAATAATTTTTTAGTATAAAAATTTTATTTTTTTGAGCTAGAAATTTGATTTAAGAAGTAGTAAGAAAGTCGCCCCAAACGAAGCCGAAATGGAGAATGCAGCGGTGACAATGATACAGTGGACTATAGCAATATAGGCAGGGAATAGACATGTCAATGGATTAACTCAATGCATAGTTTTGTTGGAGGACGTCCAGCCAGATTCTATTCAGTTGAAACTGTTGTTTGTCATATGTGGAATCTGATTATGCCAGATTGTAATGTTAACCCATAACTCAATTATCAATCGTGTTTGGCTAGGGTTGCAGGGAGGCCTCCTGTTTAGGTTCAGGGGATTTCCCCCCAAAAGTTTTTGGTTCCCCCGCATAATAGTATAATGTTAAGATATTGGATACTCAACATTGTGGTGATGTACAAATGTTACATTTTGAGATAGAGAGCGAAGCACCGTGGTGCTCCAGACCCCAGTTTCGCGGCACTAATAATCGGTATGGACATTTTTCTTTCTCGTTTTTCATGTTTAACTTGAAAGGTTGCGTCTCTTGGAGTTATTGAAGTGGGTTTCTTTGTTAGTTCTGAGAAGAGAACGATGCAAGAGTAAAGAGATGCAATAAGAGAGAGAGAGAGAGATCTCGGTGTGGCTCCATAATTTTTTTCCTTCTTTTGGGTTTTTCTACGTTAAATCTTAATGTTATTTTTCTTTTTTCCTGTATTTTCTCTTTCTTATTTGTGCTCTCTTTCGCTGCATGGTATACTTCGCAACAACCGTTATACTTGTAAGAGCAAAAGAAAACCCAAAAAACAATAAGAGACGTATCTTGAAAACATCAAAAAGAGTGGAACTTTTGAAAAATGAATCAATAACCACATCAGAAGTAAAAAAGTTCAGAAACCGAAAAACGAAGAAAAACCCCGCAAAAGGGAACTCGTAGATAATCAAAATGATATGTCCATCAATGCAAGGGCCCCGTCGAAGGCAGGGGAAATTATTAGGTTCGAATGCCAGACACAGTTTACCGTTCGGTGCTTCACAGTACCGAGCAGCACTGAGCTCGGTACTGTGAAGTACTGAGTTCGGTACTTCATAGTACCAAGCATACTGAGCTAGGTACTGAACAGTACCGAGTCGAGGGTGACGCGGCGCATTTTCATTGACTCCGGGCAGCGTCCGGTGACCGGACCCAATAATTCCCCCCAAGGCAGACGGTGAGATAAGTGTAGTATCTGTAATGGGGTCACACATCGAGGTATCGGGAAACAAACGGCCTAGTTGAACCGTGAGGTTTTGATTTCTCATCGTCGCCTAATCCAAAAATAGAAGATGCTGCTCGCTCAATATGATAATGGCCACTAGAAATTCTAAAAACGGTAATAGTCCAGAAAAGCCAGCCAAAGTCTTAAAAACCAGAAACTCAGCATCAATTTTCAGTTACAGAAGTTCTAGAAAAATAGCAATCTTCCACCTGTACAGCATTCCATCTAGAACTTTTTTTTTTTTTTTGAAAATTGAGGGCATAGCCTATTCTATAAAATCAAAATTAGGTGTACAAGAGTAAACCAAAAAACAGCCATTACAAAAACTTGAGGCTGAAGAAAAAAATAAAAATAAAAAACAACTTAAAAAGACAACAAAAAAGAAAGGACAAAAACAGACAGAGGCTCAAAAAAATACATAATATATCATTGTATCCGAATTAGAATCTATATTGGTTACCTGAACACCATCCGATGGGAGGGAGGCCAAGACCCAAAATTAAACCTGCCTGACAAAACTAAGGCAACACGAGAGGCATCGATGTAGTCTGAATTGAAAGGCGACATGAGAGGCATCAATATATTCTGAATCAAAAGGCAATAGGAGCAGCATATAACGCAGCAAGCCAGAAAGGCCCATCGATATCCAAAATTCATAATCATAACCTTCCATAAATGCCCAGTATACCACAAGGCAATACTCAGTATACCACATAATCCAAACAGCCATAAGATGCAAGAGGACTGAACATAGCATAGCAAAACGAACAGATTCTCCCCAGTGACATCAGATTCATAACAAAACATAGATATATCCATCAACAAAACCCAAAAGCAAGAGATAATTTCACAAGAACAGCAAAAAGAGGAATTCAGCCATGCTTCAGCAGTTAAAGGCAAAAACCTCTACTAAGGTGCTAAGGAGAGGAAAACAATTCCGACACTAAGCATATATAGTGAAAACTGCAAAAATTAGTAGTAGAAAATGATGAACCTTTAGCACCCAAAGATTCAAGTGAACCAATTATACAGGTAGCAAATTGTAGTAAAATAAAGCACAAAACCAACAGAGAACTAATAGCATTTGATTAAGAAAAAAGCATTATAACAGGAAATAGTGGGAAAGAAAAAAACCCAACCATTTCTTGAAATATAACCTTTGGATCAGGTCGGGTGGTTCAACTTTATATTGTTTCTTCCTGCTTTATTGTCTAATTATAGCAAAATGAATTTTTTCCATCAACATTTCTGGCAAGGTAGAAGTATCTTGAAATATTCTATAATTTCTTTCCATCCAGAGATGATACATAATAATATGAGTAGGTAAAAGGAAGAACTTCATGATTTTTGAGGATATAGTATCCATATGAGAGAAAACTTTGGATAAGGTACAACCCATATGGAAAAAGTGTCCTTCTGGGATGAAGTTCTTCAACACAAGAAAAGAGTAGTGGCATTCAAAGAATATGTGAGAGTGGGATTTATTGCATAAGTTACATAAAGCACAAGTTTACTGCGTAGTAGCTCAGTAGATAGAACATTCATTATTTTGAGCTCCCAAATATAGATTTCCAA
>NW_021319018.1:18710-31302 GCF_001605985.2 Dendrobium catenatum | reverse complement strand
GGCAAGGAGAAGGAGCTTGTTATGGAGTGGCTGAGGAATCCATCAAATGAGCATCGGGGAACTGATTTGTACAGAAACATTTCTCTTCTATCTATAGTCGGCCATGGTGGTATGGGGAAGACAACTCTCTTGCAACATGTTTATAATGATGAAATTACAAAGGAATTTGGTTGTAAAATGTGGGCTTGTGTTTCCAACAACTTTGATGTGAAGAAAGTCATTGCAGATATGTTGGAATCTCTTAATAAGAAAGAGAGGCCTCGGTTGGAGACGCTTGATGCACTTCAATATTGCCTTCGGACTGAGATTATGTCCCAAAAGTTCTTACTTGTGCTGGATGATATTTGGGAGGAGGATGAGAAGGATAAAAGCAAATGGGAGGATGTGCTCGCCCCTCTATCTTCTGGGGGTTTTGGTAGTAAGATTCTTGTAACAACTCGAACAGAATCAATTGCACTAATGTTTGCAAAGGTAATTAAAAAGAAGAAGGAAATAGTTCAATTAGAGGGCCTAGAGGAAGATGAGTGTTTGGAGCTCATTAACTCTCATGCATTTGCTGGTGTAGAGAACCCCCCTGATGATCATGAAAGTTTAAGAGTCATTGCTCGAGATATAGTTAAAAAGCTTTCAAGATCTCCGTTGGCGGCTAAGGTCATTGGTGGTGTTCTGAATGAGAACTTGGATGCAAGGCATTGGAGGACAGTTCTAGAAAGCAATTTATTGGGTCAGAATTCTATCCATTCCATCTTAAGACTGAGCTATATAGTTCTGCCAAATCATCTACGAAATTGCTTTACATTTTGTTGTATGTTCCCAGAAGATCATAGGTTTGATAAAGATGATTTAGTCCGAATGTGGATTGCATTGGGTTTCATTCAGCCGTCTCAAGAAATGACTATGGAGGATATCGGAGGAAGGTATTTTGATGTTTTAGTAAAAAAAGTTTTATTTGACAAGTTTGAGATCAAATTTTACAGTAATAAGGTGGTCGGATATTACTACAAGATGCATGATTTAATACATGAGTCAGCATCTAGATTTTTTGCACATGTATGCGGTAAAGTTGTGGATCATGAAGAGTCATCTCTCAAAATTTCTGAGACTATTCGACACTTATCTGTTCTAAATGCAAAACCAAACATCTTAAGAAAGATTGAGAAGTTGAAACATTTGCATTCTCTTTTCTTGTTCTATAAAGATTTTAATGATCAGGATCTTTGCAGTGAACTTATTGAAGTATTGAAATCATCGAGAAGCCTACGCTTATTATACATATGTGTTGATCAAGTTGAATTGAAAATGATACTTGAGGAGATTGAAAATTTGATACATCTTTGATACTTAAATATTAATGATGAAAATTTGACTATGTTGCCAAAATCTCTAAGTAATCTCTATCACTTGCAATACATAATTTGTGAGAGGCGATGGTGCCTAGACAAACTTGAACGTGATGGATATTTACCAAATGACATTAATAACCTTTTAAACTTGTGTTACATGAAATTGCCCAAGAATTGTATTTCATCGATATGTGAGATTGGGAAGCTAAAGTCTCTTCAAGAACTGCATAAGTTTAAACTTAAAGATGTGAGTGGTTATAGAATTGGGGAGCTGAAGAATATGAATGATCTTTACAAATTAGGAATCAATCGTCTTGAAAATGTTAAGGATGGCGAGGAGGCTCGTAATGCCCAATTATGTGAAAAGAGGAGGCTCACAGATTTGACCTTACGTTGGAGTCGTAGTCACATTGATTCGACGAACAACGATTTAGATGAGAATGTGCTCAACAACCTTCAGCCACAAAAATGTCTAACGAATCTCAGCATAAAGAGATATGTGGGTGCAAGGTCTGCAATATGGATGAACAATGTCAATCCGATCATCAATCTAGAGAAAATCGAATTGTCAGATTGCAGTGAATGGGAAACTCTTCCATCTTTTGGGCAACTTCCCTTCCTCAAGTCACTAAGACTTTTAAGAATGCCTAAAGTAAAATGGCTCGAAAGTAAATTTAATGGGAATGATAAATACCGTGCCTTTCCATTGCTAGAGAAGTTATATATTTGGGGATTAGAAGCATTAGAGGATTGGTTTGAGGCAGGAGTAGCTGCTGAAGATGGATGTTTGTTTCCTTGCTTAATTGAACTGGTGCTACGTAACTGCTCGAAGTTGAAAGAGTTTCCCTCTTTGCCTCCTAAGCTCAAGAGCTTGTGTATAGAGAAAATGGGGTGGAAGACTTTGAATTTTTGTAGCAATTCAAATCCTATTCCACTTGAAGATTTAGATGTCGTTGACTTTCCAAACATTACATCTATTCCTCTGGCTGATGAAATAGCAAGGCTTGCAGCACTAAGATACTCGAGAATTAAAAATTGCCCCAATCTGATCTCTCTGGGAAGATATCGAGAAGTGGAGACCACTAACAATTGCCAGCTCATGCTCAACGTTCTTGCGATAAGTGATCCATCCGTGTTGCTAATGGAGCCACTGAGAAGTATCGCCTCTTTAAAAGTGCTGAAAATTAAGGATAATGATGAGGTGGTTTCGTTTCCAAATGAGGTGGAGCAGTGGTTTCTGACTGTTAGGTCTTCTCTTTCTGAGCTGATAATTCTTCGTTTCGAATCCTTACAGTCTCTCCCTTCCACCATCGAAAGCTTATCTTCACTTCAGCGTCTATATATTTCGGACGTTCGTATGCTTCGGGAATTACCGAACCTTCCTCCCTCTTTGGAACGTCTAGATATTGATGAATGTCATCCAGAGTTGAAGGAGCGCTATGGAGAGGACGGAGGCTCCGATCGGCACAAGATTGCTCACATTCCTAATATCAAATTTTTTTAGTGAAAATTTCAAAATACATAAGCAAACTTCTTTCTTTCTTCTTATCTTATTTGTTTGATATATATGAAATGCTCAAGAATGTAATCTCAGCATGATCCAGTTTGTATGTACTCAATTTTATTTATGAATAACTTCATTGTCTTTTTATATACTACTATAAATGCATGTGCACATGGTACACGTGAATATAAAAAAAAAAAATCATATAAGATATGATATATCAAAGATATTAAATTATATATCAATATTAAATATAATATTTGTATCAATATAGATGATTTATACTTATATTATATTTGAATTGAGAAAAATTGAATTACATATAACATATAACAAAAATTTAAATAAATTTTTATCATAAAATGCACACTTTGGTGATAAATAACAAATATTAATTAAATTAATTTAATGATAATTATACTAATTATTAAATTAAATTAAATTAGATTATTTAATAATACTAATAATTATTTAATTACAATGACTTCAAAAGTAGGCCTAGCTCTGTCGTGCCTCCACTAACACTTGAGTTCTCCAACATCTTCATCCAAGATAACCCATAAATTTATTAAATACCCCTAGTTTGAAATTCCGCCCACACGTACACTCCCAAAGACAAGAAGAATGAAAACAATTATCTATACCAATATCATCGAATTCATTCCAAACAAAGAGATTAGAGCTTACCCTATCCTTTCCCTTCCCCTCCAATGAGCCAAAGATTTTTGTAATCAGCCAAACAGTGAGCACTGCTTCAAGTATAAGGCAATGATCATTAAGGAATGTTCTATGTGAAGAAGCTATAGAAACCAAGAGACCACTGATACAGTAGTGAAGAGAAGCATAAGGAAGATGAACAGTAAAACTTCATTTGATTGCATTTTACTGTAGCTTCCAAGTGTTTAAATAAGTAAAACAGTTATACTAGTTAATTACAACATTGCCCTCGACAGTTACTGGAGGTCATTTTAAATGCCAGAGAGAGTGGCGCGGCTCCGCCAGGAGCAGAGCTCCGGCAGGCTTTTCAGGGCTGAGTGGGAGTATCATCCTTGTCACCGTCCCTCGAGCTGATGGTTGGAAGAACCATAAGCTTGTTACGTAACATAGCGAGTCGAGGCGATGGAAGAGATTTTGTTAGAAGGTCCGCCGGCTGATCAAGTGTAGAGATATGTCGGACGACAATGTGCTTGGCTTGTACAGAATTCCTTATAAAATGGTGATCTATTTTGATATGCTTTGTGCGGGCATGAAAAATGGGGTTGCAGGCAATGGACGTTGCGAAGACGTTGTCGCATAAGAGATCAGTTGGCGAGAGAGGGATTAGAAAATCTTCACAGAGTCACTGGGTCCAAATAATGTCGGCGGCGGCCATGGATCGATACTCAGCTTCGGTCGAGGACCGTGCAACAGTCTTTTGCTTTTTGATAGACCAGGTGAGGAGGGCGGTACCTAGAAACAGAAAGTATTCTATCGTGGATTTCCGATCTAGTTGATTGCCTACCAATTTGAATCAGAATAAGCAGAAAGATTTAAGATGGTCTTGGGAAGAAACAGACTGTAATGGGAGGTGCCTTTCAGATATCGGAGAACTCGTTTGAGGAGCTGGAAATGCAGAAGCAGTGGATTGTGCATATGCTCACACAATTTGTTAACAGCGAAGGCAATATCAGGGCGAGTTGAGGTGAGGAACTGTAAGGAGCCGGCGAGTTGACGGAAGAGCTTGGGTTGAGCAAAAGGGAATTGAAGGGTAGGATCTGTAGGATATTTGGAGGGGAGGGGCGTGAGCAGAGGCTTGCAATTGGACATGGAAGCTATATGTAGTAGTTCGTTGATGTAGGAGTGTTGTGAGAGATGATAGCCATGTGCCGAACAAGTGAAATTAATTCTAAGGAATGTGGAGAGATGGCCAAGGTTTCTTGTCTTAAACCTCTGTTGAAGATTTGAGATCAAATTTGAAATGTAGAGGGGATCACTGCCTGTTATAAGGATATCATCAACGTAGATTAAAACATAGATATGGAGGTGATCTTTGGTGTAATGGAAAAATGAAGGATCAGCCGAGCTGGCTGTTAAGTGTTGGGTTTGGAGATATGCGGATAAGGTTGCAAACCAAAGACGCGGAGCTTGTTTCAGGCCATATATGGCTTTGTGAAGTAAACAAGCATGGTTGGGAAGGGATGGATCCTCAAAACCTTGCGGTTATGTCATGTAAATGGGATAGTCGATGTCTCCATGAAGGAAGGCATTCATGACATCAAGCTGAGACACAACCCAGTCGTGCTGTAAGGGGATGAGTAGGAACAAGCTAATTGTTGTGTGTTTGACAACAGGGATGAATGTCTCCAAATAGTCGATGCCATATTGCCGTTTGAACCCCTGGGCAACCAAACGAGCTTTGTGTCCGGCAATGGTGCCATCAGCCAGATATTTTAACTTGTAGATCCATTTGCAGCCAATGACAGGCTGATTGGCAGGAACTGGAATAAGCGACCAGGTGCCTTGATCTTGAAGGGCATGAAATTCTGCAGACATTGCTTGATGCCATTTATGGTCTCTTTTGACGATGGTGAAGCACGTAGGAGGAGACTAAATTGAGTGAGAGAGATTGAGAATTACACGAGGTTTGAGGTGTCCTGTTTGGAGTCGAGTAACCATAGGATGTGTGGGTTTATTAATGGGAGAGGAGGCGGCAGGAGAAGGAATAATTGTAGGTGAAGAAAATGTTTGTGATGTAGGTGGGGATATGGATGGTGAAATCATCGGTGTGACTGAAGTAGAAGAAGAAGTAGAGTGTTGGAAACTAGGTGTTCTTGGTATTGGTATAAGAGTAGGTAACGAAGAGGATGGTGGGAAGAAAGGAGGTGCAGTAGAAGGCAGTATTGGTGGAGTTGGTGGAGATGATAGAGACGGAAATAAATTTTCATTGAAAACAACATGTCGGGATATGATGATTTTGGAGGTGGTGGGATTAAAGCATTTGAAACCTTTTGTGTGAGGAATGTACCTAAGAAAGACACAACAGACAGAGCAAGGAGAAAGCTTATTTGAACTGAGAGGCTTTGTCTATGGAGAGCATTGACACCCGAACGGACGTAGAATTGAATAATTGGGGGGATGATTATAGAGGAGATGATAGGGGGATTTGTTAGAAGTATTTGATGACGACAAACGATTGATTAAAAAAGTGGCTGTTAAGACGGCATCATACCAGAAGGAAGAAGAAAGATTGGCATAAAAAAGAAGAGTTCAAGCAGTATCTAACAGATGGCGATTCTTCCTTTCAGAGACACCATTTTGTTGTGGTGTGTAGGGACAAGTGAATTGATGAGTGATGCCATGAGAGGTGGTAAAGGATTTTAGGATCGTATTTTGAAATTCTCCTCCTCCGTCACTGTGAAGGGTTCGAATAGAGGATTTTGATTGTTTTTCAATAGCAGTGATAAAATTAATTAAGGAGACGGTAGCTTCAGATTTTTGTTTAAGGAAAAAGAGCCAGCTATATTTGTTATAATCATCTATAATTAATAAGAAATAGCAAAAACCATCATAAGAGCAAATTGGAGCCGGACCCCAAACATCAACATGTATTAAATCTAAAACAGAACTGGATACATGCTGAGAGGAGAAGAAGGGCAATCGGTGACTCTTAGCGAGTGCACAAGAACTACAAACAGACTTGAAAGAAGCAATACATAAAGACGGAAAAGATTTTGTAACGCAACCATGGTCTTGACATTGGGGTGACCAAGACAACGGTGCCAAGAGAGAGCAGAGCGAGGCGTAGCGACGGTTGTTGAAGAGGCTAGGATTTGGTGTTGAAACAGAATTGGGTAAAGTCCATTATGGGAGCGTCCGTGGAGTAGTGGTTGATTGGTCATCGTATCCCTAACATGAAAACTGAATTTGTCAAATGTAAAGGAACAGTTATTATCCGAGGTTAATTTAGATATAGATAAGAGGCGATGCGTGAGCTGAGGAACATGAAGAAGTTGATTGAGACGAAGCTTACGAGTAGGAGTAGGAAGAAGACCATTACCAACATGTTGGATGGGAAGAGAGGTACCATTGCCAACATAGACCTGATCACGTCCTGAGTAGGGAGTTGCTTGTTGAAGAGGAAGGGGATCTGGATTGAGATGAGCAGAAGCACCGCTGTCAAGGTACCATGGAGATGAGTCTGAGTCGGCTACCAGAGCAACATTATTGTCGGAAGAAGTGGGTGAGTAGTTGAAGTTCCCACGGTGCCAGCAGGAGGTGGCAGAATGTCTCTTCTTACCGCAAATTTCACATTCAACGTCAAACTGAGGGGTTCGTGGAGGAGGTCGCGATGTATTGTTGGAGGGGTAATGACCACGGCCATGACCATAGGAAGAACGGCCACGAGAATGGCCTCGGTTTGAAAATAGAGCAAGATGTCCATCAGGATGAGAGGAGCTGTTGAAGGAAAGGTCACGGATGGCATCAATGGTTTGATGAACTTCTTCGCTGCGAAGAAGTGAATATAAATCATCCAAAGAAATGGGATGAAGTGAGCTCCTAATGGTGGTTTTAAAGGATTGATAAGAGGGTGGTAGGCCATTAAGTATGTAATGAAGGATGTCTTCATTGTCAACAGTGCCACCGGCCGCACGAATGTTGTCGACAAGGCTCTTAATGGAGGCAAGATACTCGGTCATTGTTTTGTTGAGCATGGAAAGAGAGTGAAGCTCATTTTTGAGTTGGATGACTCGGGAGCGATTAGTGGAGAAGAAGCGTTGCTCTAATGTCTTCCAGATAGACGCAGATGTATCCAAAGTGAGGATATAAGGAAGGATCGATGGGGAGATTTTTGAGAAAAGAGCGACCGAAAGGTTTTGGTCAATCAGTGTCCAGGTAGAAAATTGAGGATTCAGGGTAAGTTGGCCGGTAGCAGTTAGAAGATGTTTAGGAGGAGGAAGAATCGTCCCATCCAGGTAGCCGGAAAAATTATTAGTAGTGAACAACTTGTAGATAGCAGAATGCCAAGTGGGGTAGTTGTCGGGAAGCAGTTGAACATTGATGACATTCTTGATGTTGGCTAACAGGAACTTCAAAGTCGGAGGAATGACAACCTCAGCTGGCGGTGTAGGAGCTTCCAAAGTAATACCAGCACCAGGAGGTGTGCTGGGGGTGGGGGCGGTAGAGTCAGCCATTGCGCGATTGAGCCGTTAGGCTGATGGCTCTGATACCATGAAGAAGCTGTAGAAACCAAGAGACCACTGATATAGTAGTGAAGAGAAGCATAAGGAAGATGAACAGTAAAACTTCATTTGATTGCATTTTACTGTAGCTTACAAGTGTTTAAATACGTAAAACAATTATACTAGTTAATTACAACATTGCCCTCGACAATTACTGGAGGTCATTTTAGATGCCAGAGAGAGTGGCGCGGCTCCACCAGGCGCAGAAAGAGAAGCAGAGCTCCGACAGGCTTTTCAGGGCTGAGTGGTAGTATCATCCTTGCCACTATGATATTTGCTCCAGATAATTCAGGAGATACTATTGTCAAGAAATTGTGTGTGAGAGAGAGAGAGAGACGCAAAGGTTATAAATTACCTGAGAGGATGATGGAGATATAGCTGCAAAGAGACTTCATGGCGACATATTTTTTGATACCAAGTTTTGTTCTGGAGTGGGGTAGAAGAAATCTAATCTTAAACAAGTAATTTACTTGTAGGAGAAGAAGAGTTGGAAAACATGCCTTTGGAAATTGGGAATACTTCGACGAGATGTCCCTCTCGCATTGATTCCATTTGGTGAGACAACCGGATTTGATTCGACAGTTTCTTCGGCGAAGAATATCTCAAGTGGCCATGCCTGTCAAATCTGCTCACTTCTACTCCAACTATTGCGAACGAGAGGGCACGGGAGAGCGAGAGCAGCGAGAGAGGTTTTCTTTTATATTTTTTTGTTTTGTTATCTTTTAAATGCAAAAAATAGCAATGAATACCAATCTAAGACTCATTTCCAGCTTTATATAGAATCAGATTCCAATAAGAATCAAAATCCAATGAAATGCTAACCATTCTTCCACAGACAAAGCAATTGGCGTAATAATGAGAGCATAATTGGCAAATGGATTGATCAATGTTTCGTAGATTACTATCTTTGAACCAATCTTCCCGGCTTGAAGATTCAGTGCAAAGTGTGATTTCATGGCATCGTCATACATAAGATAACCCAAAAAAGCCATCGTTCTATAGTTGAAGTGCAAAGAGCAAATGAAATTACAAGTGCCCGTAATATGACATGTTGTAAGCGCAAAAAAAAAAAAAGGCAACTAAAACGCCCATGTTAATTAGCATTGAATACGAATTGATGTTATTTAATGAAATTTTGCATTTTCTCAAAAAAAAAAAAAAGAATATTAATTGATGGGGATAAAACTCTAGATGGTTTGAATTAGGTTGATGACAATGATGATGGCTATACTTATCACGATTTTCTAAGAAAATAAAATAGATTTTGTGGAAAATGAAAGTCTCTTTGAAATTACATTTCATTGTAGTTTACTTTTCTTTTCACCTTGTAAAACTTGATTTTTTCCCTCTTTGAAGCATGAATAGTTGAAAACACTGAATAAGTTATGAAACACATAAAAGAATATATATATTTTTACTTAAATATGAAACCGAATACAGTTAAGAATAAACATATGAATAAGTATTGGGGCTTTGTAGTGGTTGAACCAAGTAGTTAGTCATGCGGAGTATGTCATCGCATCATAAAAAATTAATATATGCAAAATATTTGAATACTCATATAATGTATAAACAAGCAAAAGAAAGCAAATAAAAATAAAGAATTATGTATTACTTCATCTAGCATAGCTCGATATCTATAATACTTTGTTAATAGTCATTTTTTCAGGTTTCACATTGCATTGCCTGTTAAAGTGACTGATTTCAAAATACCAATTAGAAGCCTTATTCTAAATGACAACTACTTCAGACTTCATAATTCATAATTAAAGCACTCTTGACTTCATAATTCAATATGTTATTCTTCTTAGATGTCAATATTAGAAGTTAGTTAAGGGAGATCAAGAGAGGGATATATATATAGGAAAAATAATGAACTAACCAACAACTAAGAGGAGCAAGATAAACTAAGATGATTGTGTAAAAAGCTACTTAAATATATAAATTAATGTTAAGTTTCATTTCATGAACGTATGAACTATTTTGCTTATTCTTATAGAAATCTCGTTATATACTATTACTAAATTTTTTCATTGCAAACTATGCCTCTGCAAATATAATGAAATTATTTAATTACACAAAATATATAAATTTGAGCATTTTGCAGTTTGTTCCTATTATTTTTAATGATAGAAATGTTAATGTATCACAAATGAACATGTTGTAAGGAAAAAAAATGTAGATAATACTGAGCACAAACAAAATCTCAATTAGATTAGGCAATGAAACTGTTAAATCAAATATATCTAGTTGTATTTGTCTATGTTCTCTTTCTCTCTACCAATCTCTTGTGCTTAAATTGTGTTCTTAAATGCATTCTTGGTACACCAATACAAGTTATCGTCTACACTATTTAGAACAATATAGTCTCCATTTTTAGAGGTAGAATAACTCATGAGCATAGAAAAGTCAAACTTTGCAAATATAACAAAAACATTGGTATGAAGGTTTGAGTGTAGCTAACAGATAAATAAAATCTATTGTTAGAATTAAAATTTCATGCCAACATAAATGGATTTTTTTCCTGGTTTTGATCACAATCATTGTGTTCTTTGACTAATTGCACCTATAAGAATTAGGAAACCTGGGATGCAACAAACATGATGTATTATTACAAATGAATTGAGTGGATTGCATTATTACAAATTTGTTATTACAAACATGTATTATTACAAATGAAAAAAAACTATTATTGGAGCAAATGATAAATAAAGATTTGAAAGACCCTTTGAAGTAAATTGAAAAAAAAACCTGAATTTCCTAACTAATCAAGGAAGATAGAATAAACATTCAACTACCTGGATAGAAATGGTGTCATGTGAACAACGCAGTTTTTTGTTGTAAATTAAGTAGCCCAATCACAACCATTATATTTAGTTAGGAGACCTTATCATTAATAATAAAAAAAATATTTGATGGGTGACACTAAATTGATTGCATGAGAAGAAAACCCAAGCGATCCATGTAGTTGCATAACATTAATTGAGAAGAAGAAAATAAGGACAAATTATGAGTATTACATGGATAAAAAA
Source organism: Dendrobium catenatum (assembly GCF_001605985.2). Lineage (NCBI taxonomy): Eukaryota > Viridiplantae > Streptophyta > Magnoliopsida > Asparagales > Orchidaceae > Dendrobium > Dendrobium catenatum. The sequence goes on along the minus strand of NW_021319018.1, from coordinate 20,204 downwards.
AAGAAAAGAAATGCAGGCACCAACCTGCAGCAGTATAGAAGTATCAAACACAATGAAATGGAAAATTTTTAGAGATGCAGAAGAAAATCTGGAACAAAATCAACAGTGGAAAAATGAAAAAGAAAATGGTTCATTAGACCTACTTTTACTAAAAAATACTAAATAGGATACAAATATCCTTCCGGTGAACTAATTCAAACATTAGAAATAAGAAAAAATCAGACGAATAGTGTTGAGTTAAGTTACTAAGGATGTTATCATAATAGAATCATACAGGTGAGGGGTCCCTTGGGTGATCAGCAAAGAGATATCCGACCATTTAAATTCTTCCATTTAGAGTTGCACAGCCATCCCCCAACTACGTGTCCTGTCAATGCTAGGCTTCGTATTGCACATAATACCAATAAATAATATCTCAAATCAATAAACCAATTAAACAAAAATATAAATGTTTTTTTAATCCTATTTTAGGCACGATTTATAGAAATTCAGCTTAAATCCTACAAAAAAAAATTGTAAGAATTTTAAATCCAACTATTTTGGTAAATCATCTTACCTTCAACCTTTTTCATTCGGACTTGGGACAAAAATTGGAGCAAACTACTGGGTTGATGGGTTCTATGAAAGGAAGATGGATGAGTAATGACGTTCAGTGAGAGCTATACTACGGTGAACCACTACTATGCATTTTCTTTCTTCTTATGCTTCAGTCAATTGCAAACAAGACATATCACTATAAAAAATGAAGTAGAGGAAAAGTAATCACCAGACACTTTAATTTGTTTGTCTATAGAATATAAGATAGGAAGATACTATTTATTAAGTTAACAATTGATATGGTACAAGAATTTTTTATTTTAGTAGGAAGATTTTATCTTGTGCAGATCACAATAGTCTTCATTTAGCAAATTTGATAGTTTAAAAATAATAAATATACCTTAAGAAATTTGTTGGTCATCTAAACAATTTTAAATTATTGCACAATTATACCCCTTATCAAATATAGTAATATAACTTTAACTGAATAGCATTCAATTTTAAATTGCCCAACATAATGACTAAATTAATTTTCTTATATTACAACGTATAATGTTCTTGTTTGCTGACCTTGATAATAATTCCTACATTTAGAAAACAAAGTAATATGATCTTAATAAGAGATACAAAATCTACTACAAAGCATCATAGGGTTTAGCGTTTAAAAAATAAATTAAACACATCAGGCAAAAAATAATATAACAAATATTAAATTCATAAGACAAAATAATAATAAATTTGTAAAAAATGATAAATTGAAGGAATCATTAAAAAAAACATCTATGAACTTCTAAGAAAAATAATAAATAAATAACAAACATAAATAAGGATTAAAAAAAACTAACACAATTGAAGTTTCATAAAATCATTAGAAATTTAGGTCATAAAAAATCTAACACAATCTCAACTCTACTTGAAAAGACATTTCACAATAGGGGAAGAGTTCAGGAGAGTCGG